>NC_051176.1:175275481-175575481 GCF_013339695.2 Rhipicephalus sanguineus
AGATGTCATCTGCGTACACAGATACCGAGATTTTGCCTCCTAACTTTTTAACGAGGCCAATAAGTACAATATTAAATAATGTTGGGCTCAGGACTCCTCCCTGAGGCACGCCGCGATAGACGGGATGATTGTTTGTATCACTGTCTACAGTTGTCATAAATACTTCTCTTTCTTGAAGATAGCTGGCTATCCACTGATGCATACGGCCGCCAATACCATAGTCTTCAAGAGCATTCAGGATCACGTCATGCAGAACATTGTCGAATGCACCTTTGATGTCAAGGAAGACTGCAGCCGTCGCCGTTTCTGGTGTTCAACGGTCGTTACTAAATCGATCACCCTGTCGATTGATGATCTTCCCTTCCGGAAGCCAGTCATCGCGTCTGGATATATCTTTTGCTTCTCCAGAAACCATTCTAAGCGCAACAGAACCATTCGTTCCATGAGTTTTCCTACACAACTTGCAAGTGCCACAGGTCTGTAGGAAACCATATCACGGGGAGACTTGCCTGGTTTCAGCAATGCCACGATCTTACTTGTTTTCCAATGTGTCGGCACAGTTCCAGATGTCCAAGAAAGGTTGTACAAGGATAGAAGTTCTTCGGTCGCTCGAGGGCCAAGGTGGCGCAAGGTAGAATAGGTGATGCCATCAGGCCCAGGCGCACTGGAGCGTTGTGAAATAGAAATTGCCGCACGCAGCTCCTGCAGCGTGAAAGGAAGATCGAGACGGGCGCCTGCTGTAGGGGGTGCGCATCGAAGCAGTGGAACGACCGTTGTTGCAGAGCCAGAGATGTGTAGGCAGAATTCTTCAGCGATCTGCTTCTCGCTGCATGACCTGATGATGGCCAATGCGCGGAAGTGACGTAGTTGCTGAGGAGAACATGGTAGAGCTCGTACAGCGTGTCATACCTTAGACAATGGTTTTCGTGGGTCCCGGGCGGTGCGAAATGTTTTCCAGTTTTGCCGGCCAAGCTTTTCTAAGTGCCTCTGACTTTTCTTTTGCACATTGCGGGAGGTCCTCAGGTCTAAGATCGATCTTGTTCGCCTGTTTTTGCGTTCAGTTCGACGACGGAATGCCCGCAGCTCTTCATATACGGCATCAACAGGCTTCCTGGAATTAGATACTGTGACGACACGTGTTGTTGTCTGCATTGCGGTGGCAATTCGTTCTTCAATATCTATCGGAGAAACTATGGAACCACACGACTCTTCTAGCTCATCTTGAAAAGCCTCCCAATCTGTGTATTGCCTACGAATGCTTGCAACGCCGGTATACCATCGTAGTTGTACGTAAGTAGGTAGGTTATCACTGCCATATGTTTCAATGTCTGCGCACCAGGCAGCAGATGATGAAAGGCACCGAGAAGCTATAGCTAAGTCGAGACAGCTGCTGTACGTTGTGCCACGGAAATATGTCGGTGAGCCGTCGTTGCGAATATGAAGGCCATTATTGCTTGTGAAATCTAGAAGTTGTCTTCCCCGAGTACTTATGACACTGCTGCCCCAAAGATGGTGATGCGCATTAAAGTCACCTACGATGACGTGAGGTCCTTGGCTCGAGTCGATGACAAGTTCCAGGTATCCAGCGTCAAATCTTCCTCTCGGAGGAATGTCACCACCAATGACCGATATCGTGCGTCGTTTTAGCTTCAAAGTGATGGAAACGTACTCATTACTGCTATGCACAGGAATTTGGTTTTGGGAATACGTGAGGTCACAGCGTACAAATAGTAAAAGTTTGCTAGGGTTTCCTCTCGTCTGAGACGTGAATTGTTCATATCCAGATAGCCTGAATGCTGAAGTCATATTCGGTTCGCATATCACAGCAACAGGAAATCGATATTTCAACATTCTCTGTTTAAAATCTGCGAGGTGACCTCGTAGACCTCGTGCGTTCCATTGAAACATAACAGATCGGTTAATCCTTTCAGTCAGTGATGGTGGTGAGGCTGCTGACGCCATGATTTTGTGCTGGTTTTTATATAGCACCAAGCACTGGTTCTAGTCCGTCTAGAATTTGCACTGCAGCCTTAGCAACGGGCGTCTTGACAACAAGTAACATTCGCAAGGCACGGATCAACTGTGTAAGCATTGCCTTGATTTGCCCATCCGATGACGAAGTCTCACGTTCATGCTGGCTTTCTGGCGCCTGCGCTTCAGCACTCCGAGATGGCAGGGAAGGCCATGTGGTAACGTCCTTGTTGCTCTTCAAGCAGGATGTGGCTGGATGTAGAGACCCCGCTTCGGATATAACAGGAGCACGCGCTGACTCTTCAGGGAGTACAGGCTGTCGTACCATTGCCGATGTTGATCTTCTGCGATTACTAGAGCGCCTCTGGCGACGGTGCACCTTGGTAGCCGCTTCTCTGTGTGTGGAGTGATCTCGTACCATCTTCCTAAGTACGGTCATCTCAGTCTTTATTTTCGGACATTCCTTCGACCTTGACTCATGCGGGCCATCGCAGTTGGAGCATTTCAGATTAGATCCCTCGCATGTCGACGCAACATGATCTCCACTGCAACGGGGGCATGTCAACCTGTTCACGCACACAGCGCTCACGTGCCCAAGTCTCTGACACTTGCGACACTGTAATGGCCTAGGAACATATGGGCGGACAGGATGCCTCACATAGCCCACTTTCACATGCGATGGCAAGTTGTTTCCCTCAAAAACTATCTTCACACATCGCGACCGTCCAAAACGGTGTATGTCTGTGATATGGGCAGTTGAGGTAATCAACGTTGATAGATCGCTGTCATCAATATCCGTATCCACGTCGGAAATCACACCAGCACTGGTGCAGCCTCCATGTACAACGAAGGAGCGCACAGATATGCTGCCGAGCTGAGTAACAGCTTTCAACGCGTTGAGGGTCGTTCGTGTATCCACATCAACAGCGAGTATATTCCTTCTGGGATTAATACGGACCTCTCTTATTTGTCCTGGTGCTAACCTGCCAAGATAGGCAGTGAGCGCTTGTCTATTCAGTGAATTCAGGTTGCCTGTAGCAGCGACGGGGATGTAGGCGATTGTGTACGGCTGCCGAGTCTGCTGTGAGGACGGTGTATTGTAGTTGAGATCACTCACGCTTGAAGTCCGACGTAGTTTCTTCAGCTGGCGGTTTGTGGCCTCGACATATCCACCTTCGGATTCCATGTCATCCACGTCAGAGCAGCTTGATGACCTTGGCAGAGCCATGTTCAGATGCCCAGGAGCACCAATCCGATTTGAAGCTTGCAGGTCGCCCCCTGGTCTTGACGGAAGAGGGTGTGGAGCGTCCGTCATTGCTTTCGACGTCGTACCCGCCACGGAGGCGTCGGTACGAGTAAATTTCAATAAAAAGTCACAGTCGTACAGAAACAGATCAGAAACTCGTCCAAAATGACACTCGATCACATCTGCCTGCCAGACCCCCCCTTCAGATCAAGGAGGTGCCCCCCCCCCCGCCCCCGATAAAAATTTCTGGCTACGCCCCTGCTCCTTTGTGGCTGCCCAGCTCTGGCCACGGAGCATAGCCCTTGTCACGGAGCAAGACCCTAGCACAGGAGTGCTGTCACCGCCGCCTACAGGCAACAAGGCTCGCGCTCAATGACCGCCCAAGCATTCTGTACAGATGGTTAACAAGAGAGGCTGAAACGTGCCCACCAGCTCTGCTGTGCCTTGCGCAACATAGTGCAAGCTGTGCTAATTTTTTTTGTCTTTTTTTACGTTGCACGGAGTTTGCAGTGCGCACGCGCTATCCACCCTTGAAGTTACATCCTGCTGGGTTAAGTAAACTCCGGTGACTTGCAGTTAATTTCACAAGTCGCACGCAACACTGTGGACGCTACGCGGCTCTTGACCAACCACGCAACGAGCGCGCCTCTATTCACTGTCATTATTACTTATTAACTTTGATAAATGTAGTACTTGGAACGGTACGTTTAACCCGAAAAAAAAAAACAAATTCCGAATTTAAGAATGGTTCCACAAAAAATCCCGATTTCTCCCCGACTATTAGCTTGCAAAATAGCGCCCAATTTGTACCCCCAGAATATAACCAAAAAAAGTAAAACCCGAAACGAACAACTCTAATTAATCTCCAGTCCCGCCTGCACCTAGCAAGTGTAATCTCGGGAACAGTGGCGCCATCTGTCATTGTTAGAACGACACAGTACGTGCTGCGTTTTGCCACGGTTAGGTGACGGTCGCTTGACGGAAATTTGGAAACACACGTGTGTTTCCATCGAGCGGCCGTGGTTTTGCTCTAACAAAAACTCGCAGGGTGCCTTATGCATCCGCCTCAACCGACTCGAAGGCGAAAGCCATCTTCTTCTTCTTTTTCTTCTAAGTCGATGTACTGAAGCTCCCGCACCCCCCAGAAAGCTTTCTGCAACTAACGTGGTTTTGCAATGCCTCCAAGATCGGAGGCATTGTAAGCTTTCTGCGCCTCACCTTGTTTTGCACTGCCTCCGAGATCAGCCCACCTTTGACCGAACAATGATGTCATGTGATGACGTCCAGTTATGTGACGTCACGATGACGTCATAAATGTTGGCGATTTGTGACGTCATCACGTGATAATTTCTTGCATCACTCGTGTTGACGCCGCCGACGTGGGACGCCAGTTAACTTTCGCTTTTAATGAGGCATCTAAAGCTTCAGCCTTAATAAAAATCACTGAAGAAATGCTAACGTGGAAATGACCGCTGTCGCGTAGCTACACCGGTTGCACAAATACTTCACGTTAGCATTTTTTCAGCTATTTTTACTGTTAGAGTAAAACCACGACCGCTCGATGGAAACACACGTGTTTCCATCGAGCGGCCGTGATTTTGCTCTAACAATAAAAATCGCTGAAGAAATGCTAATAATAATATCTGGGGTTTAACGTCCCAAAACCACCATATGATTATGAGAGACGCCGTAGTGGAGGGCTCCGGAAATTTCGACCACCTGGGGTTCTTTAACGTGCACCTAAATCTAAGTATGGGCCTCAAACATTTTCGCCTCCATCGAAAATGCAGCCGCCGCGGCCGGGATTGAAGAATTGCTAACGTGAAGTATTTGTGTAACCTGCGTAGCTACGGGAGAGCGGTCATTCCCCATCCATGGCGCTGTGCGGCTGTGTTCGCACCGGCAAGCACAATCAAGGTTAATCGGAAAGGAATCACTATTTACCTCGTTAAGTTCCTCGACGTTCTTCAAATGAAGGGTTCACTGGAGGTGTTAAGTCTATTTCTTTCTTATATTCGATACTTAAGGAATTACTTTGTAACATAAATATTAAATGATACACAAATTTTAAAGAACAGAAAGCGGGTATATCACGTGGTATTATTTTTGTATTTTGTGGGCATCTGCAGTACGCAGAAAAACGCCAATACTTAATCGATATAAGGTTAAAAACTGTCTAATCAGACATTTTGCAAACCGACCTACAACTTTCTAATTAGAATTTCATGCTCAGTTTCGTTGCTTTAGAAGTTGGTTAAATAATCTTACCTAATTCAATAATAATAATATCTGGGGTTTAACGTCCCAAAACCACCGTATGATTATGAGAGACGCCGTAGTGGAGGGCTCCGGAAATTTCGACCACCTGGGGTTCTTTAACGTGCACCTAAATCTAAGTACACGGGCCTCAAACATTTTCGCCTCCATCGAAAATGCAGCCGCCGCGGCCGGGATTTGATCCCGCGACCTGCGGGTCAGCAGTCGAGCGCCATAACCACTAGACCACCGTGGCGGGGCACCTAATTCAAATTAACCAGAACCAACAGTAAGTAATTAACCAGAACCAACAAAAATAGCGTGACTTACTCCATGCAATAGTCAGCAACATGCATCTGGTCGCGAAGTCATAGAGTGCGTCGGTATATTTTACAACTCTGGCTGGAATTAGTTGTTACCCTTTATAAGCATTACGTCTCTCCCCAGAAAGTCTGTCACAAGTAACGTGGGGCCAACCAGAGACAGTTCAGCTTGGACCAAACAAGGGTTTGAATACAAGAGAAATCAGCAAATCATGAAGAAATAAGACATCATGAAATAAAAACAAACAAAAATTCGCGCGTCGGTTGTTTCGTTTCGCTCGAAACACATTTGGGAGCTCTGCAGTACGGTAGCGGTGATATTTCCCGGACTTTTTTTTTAAACGCAGCATGTACGTAGCCACAAAAAAATTGGGTCGATCGTTTCGGAATGCCCTCTACAACGTAACAAAACGCACTTGGCTCTAAAGTGAATATTCATAATTTTGAATAACTGATCTTTGCTAATTAACTAAACCACTAACGAGCGCCATATGACCTCGTTTCGCAGTAAGCACTGGCTGTGCCCGATTGAAAGCACTTCTTTTCTGGGAAATTGCTTCAAAATTTGCTGTCAGAATAAGCCCGGCTTTGCGCCGGCATATTCCGCCGACACCCAAGCGCATCCTCCGGCAGCCATGGGCTCTTTGCTGTAAGCGTTTCCTATAGCTCCAGGAAGCATGATGCACGCACCAAGATTCATGTATTCTCGCTAAATAATTTAATATCGCGTTTTGATGTGGACAACTTTCGGTTTCGGTTTCTGGGCGCCGAGTTTGGGCAGTGACATAGAAGTGTAGGAGGCGTGGTCACGTGACCACACAAGGCTGTGACGCACTTAGCCACGAAGCGATCGAAACTCGGCAAGTGATGTAGCAACTGATGCTTTGCCGGTACTATAGTGAATTAGAATATATTCTAGTTCACTACAGCCGGTACGTAGGTTGCGGAAGTGGCGGAGGTCCGGAGGTCACTCACGTTACTACAGCAGATTTGGTGTGACGTCACTACAATTTTTGTTGCCCTTCCTACCAACTTCCTACTACAGTGTTGTACTTCCTACAGATCTACGTCAGCGTTGGCGCGCTAGCGATGGGTTTCGATCGGGGGAATGGGCATTTAGGTACACTTTGGAAGTGAATTAAAATATATTCTAAACGTCTGCTGTGTCCGACCCTTCGTGTGGAATGTCCTTGCATACAGAGGAAACCCACAACAGGCTTGCTATAGCCTCGAAATTTGATGGCACCACCCCTTTAAATACTCAGATAAGCACATGCGAGTACGAGCGCCCAAACGACACCTAGCGCGTGCGGACGCCGTCTACGTCGAGATCAGACATGTGATATGCTAGAATTCCGCGCATAGCTCCCGCAGTCACGTACACTCACTCGATTCTGTTATAACGTCAAACGTTATCGTAGATGTAGACGAACCACGAAAACCGCATACAGAAACGAAGGAAAAGAATGCACGGCGGCGGGCAACAACGCGCGCCGTTGAAAGTCTCGAGCTTTTCACCTTACCGGCGACGCGTGTCCCAACTTAAAGGGGCTCTGCAACGCTTTTCCATGTAGCCATGGAATGGCTATTCACTAAAGGAACTTATTGCCTCACGAATGGAACACCGCAAAAATAATTAGAATCCGTTAAGTACGAGAGGAGTTACAAAGACTTGTCGCACGCTGTAATTGCTTTCTATCTTCTCTCACCCCGACGACAGCGCTGGAAGCTAAGCAGGGGGGGTGGGATGGCACGGGGGAAGAAGGTACGTCACGCGCGCCTCCCGACTTGAGCACATTTTATTTTTTTTTCTTCGAACGCGTGGCGTACTTTCAGTGGAGGAGGAGGAGGAGGAGGAATAAACTTTATTGCTAATAAATGAGAGTGGGAATGGGGGAACCAGGCTGGACGGGGGGCTAGATTGGTGCGATCGCGCGCGCGGGCGAGTGGCGGCCTCTTGCCGCGGCCGCAGTAATTACGGGCGCGCTATGTTCAAATCATAGAGTTTCCTACAATACTTACTAGAGGGAACTCTGGCGCTAGTGTCTATGGGAGCTGCAACGCATGACGCTTCAGCCAGCATGGGAATGATGGGTAGTACACAAATTTGTCTAAACTTCGTACTTTCGGCTCCGTTTGGCTCCGCGTCGGCTGCGTCCGCTTTGTCGAAAAGCGAAGTTCAGCAAAAGTCAGCAGTTTCACTTCGCCACTTTAACTTCTTTAGACTCAGCAATTCAAATCTGGTCACAAAGTTCACAACGATCCATTATTTTATCCGAAAGAAAGCCAAAACATAGCAATAAACAAAGTCACAAGCACGTTTGAAGCCGCAAGCACGAAGACTAGGCAAATTTGTGTACTACCCATCATTCCCATGGTAGCTGAACGATCGCAGCGCCAGAGTCCCCTCTAGTTAATTTTAGGAAACTCTATGGTTCAAATCAGCCAATGGCGTGGAACCTGCCGGTGACGCCGTAAGCACCATTTTTTTTTTTGTCGAGAGAAGAGGAAGCACTTTTTAGCTGACTTTGTGAATTTATTGTAAATCCCAGGCCGCGTGCTGCGCTATATTGCTCGGCTCGCGTGTTGTCCTGGGAGCCTCCACTACCGATCGGCAGCGTTTTCTGACCATGCTGAAAAAGCGTTGCAGGGCCCCTTTAAGTGAGTACCGCGTACGGGCTGGAAAAATCGTACTATATCTGCATATATATGGCGCGTCTATGTGTTCTGTACACAGACTTTTTTTTCCACGTTCACACGCGCGGAAGCATGCTGCACACTTAATGTCGGTGGAAATATTATGAAGTAGACTATAAAGCGCATCTCAAAACGACATCTTGCACCTTCAGCAGTGCAGACACAGTGTGCGATCTGCAAAAAATGACCCTTGATCGCCCATTTTTTATGGGAGCTTGTACAGCAACGCGCATGACGGTGTCAACTCTTAAACTGACAGTTTTAGTTGGGCATCCGCAACAGCCCCGCGGACGCAGGCTGCTGTTAGAAATGGCTGGAAGCCTACTTCCGCAGAGCTTCTGCAGACGCCCAGCTAAAGCTGTATAATTAGTACCTACGAAAGCAGTACACTCACCGTTAATAGGCGCACGTTGTCCGTGTCTGCAGCTCTATGAATATTCCGTCCTCCAAGCGTCACTTCGAGCATGGAGCCTGGCGTCACCGCCACCAAAGATGCGCATGTGCGCTCGAACAGAAAACTACGAGCGGCGTTCAATAAAGATTTCCCCTGGCCCATTTCCTGTGGACGGAGAGCAATGAAACTTTGGAGATTTATTATTCCTTCTCTACATAGGTGTCAGCCAGGAAGACACACTTCTCCCATCTTTTTATACAACTGTAGACGCCTCGCATGTAGAAGTCAACAGGTTGCTCCAAAAGTCATGTTGTGACTTCAAAAATCAGAGTCTCATCATCTGGAAAGTGCTTGCCCTTCAAATATGACTTCATTGTTGGAAAGAGGTGGAAGTCCGGTGGTGCGAGGTCGGGTGAATAAAGGGGATGCGGTAGAATTTCAAAGCCGCAGCAGCGCGCTTCCATATGGGCAACATGTGAGTTGTGAACTGGGGCACTGTCTTGCAGAAGACGGACACCTTTGGTGATCACGCCACCTCTCTTGCTTTTCATGGCCTCCCGCAAGTTCCGCAGCAGTGAAGAATAGTATGCCTCAGTAATCGTGGCACCCTTCGCTAGGCAATCCATCAAGACTACTCCGTGCTGGTCCCAAAAGACTGTGAGCATGACCTTGCCCGCAGAGGGCTGGGCGTGTGCCTTCTTCAGAGGCGGTGAGTCCAAGTGCTTCCATTGCATCGACTGGACTTTAGTCTCCGGATAATAGTGATGGACTCAGCATTCATCCTGTGTAATCAGTCTGTTGAAAAAGTCCTCCTGGATTCCATGGCACGTGGTCAAAGAGCCTGGGGGCATTCGACTCGTTCCTCCTTTTGGGAATGTGTGAGCAGCCGGGGAACCCAGCGAGCGGATACCTTACGCATATGAAGATGGTCCTGAATGATTTTTTCCACGTACCCCACACTAATCTTGACATTTTAGGCTAGGTCTCGAACGGTTACGCGGCGATTTTCCGAAATGGCGGCCTCCTCTTGCTGGATGATGTGTTCATCGATAGCGGAGTGGGGTCGCCCTGCAATCGGAGCCGTTTCCACCGAAGTCCAACCGCATTTGAATTGACGATGCCAGTTCTTCACTACATCATATGATGGGGAATTCTTCCCGTAAACGTCTTTTATCTCATCGAACGTCTCCCTCGGAGCGCGGCCTTTCAAGTACAGGAACTTGACGCCTGCTCTGTATTCCACTACTTCCACTCTAACACCTCACAGCACTTAAGCACATGTAAAATAAAGACCGTTATTAGTTCAGAGTTGCAAATTGGCACGTGACCTATAGTGACTTATGTCATTACACTTGCGCAGTTTCAACATCCTGCAATAAATAGAAGAGAGTCAGGGGAAATCTTTATTTAACGCCCCTCGTACAAGACAGGCAACCGACGCAACACGCGCAACCTAGCGGAACCAACGCAACGCATTCCAAAAGACCCAGGAGACTGAGAGAGAAGGTGGAGGCTCCGTTGGCGAGCCATGGCGCCACAACGGCGCCGAACGGTAAACGCGCAATATGTACGGCGTCCAGTAAAGTTGAAAATTGGGCGAGTTGGTGATAGTTCATGTTTACGTGGGAAGCAGCGCAAATTAGACAAGGCACGAAAAGGAACGAAGCGGTCGTCCTGTCTTTCTTCGTTCCTTTTCGTGCCTTGTCTAATTTGCGCTGCTTCCCACGTAAACATGTACGGCGTACCGCCTTCATCACGGAAGCCAGTCGAAACGCGCTTCACGGGAGTCCAATGACTCCCTGCTGAAATGCTAACTCTCTCTTTCTGCTTCTACCTTCCAAAAGGGGTCAAATGGATACCCGCAAGAGAGTCGCGGTGCCGTGACCCTCTTTTGACTCTTTCCTAAACGGCACTTTGAGCGTTTCTATCTATCTATCTATCTATCTATCTATCTATCTATCTATCTATCTATCTATCTATCTATCTATCTATCTATCTATCTATCTATCTATCTATCTATCTATCTATCTATCTATCTATCTATCTATCTAGCCGCTTACGTCTGGGTGCTCTCATGATCGCCTCCTTAACTTGGTGTAGACCAAAATTGGCATGGGAGGGTAAGAGGATTTAACGAATATGACTGTCGGGTCATGAAATGAGTAACGTGAAAATCCTGTCGCGTACGTCGTCAAACCTTTTCCTCCAGATACATGTGGCACATACCCGTTTACCACGGGCCGCGGTGTACGGGTATGCGCCACATGTGTTTGACAGTTTGCATCTACCCAGGAACGGCGAGAACAGACATTGGTCATTTAAATTCGAGAGTGTTAAAAAAAAACCGACATCGACAGCGTTGACCCTACGAACACAAAGAATAAAAGTTAGTATCCGAGCAGGAATCAAACCCAAGCAATCTGCGTGGCAGTCAGGTATTCTACCACAGAGCCACGCCAGGTCTAGAAACTGCTTTCGAAAAATACCCTGTGCAGGCGTAATGTCGGTGCAACGTCACTTGTGGGTGTGGTAGTGGCTATGTAATTTTACAAGAAAGCAATAAACGCTACATATGTACTCCTATCATACAGGCGTCATATCAGACTAATGTCTGTCGTTCCAGTGTTGACTCCGCTTTCATAGCAGTCAAATAAACATTAGATTTGTATTCCAATGATTCAGCAACCAATATTGAAGCATTGCTCGACCCCGGAGGAATACATTAACGAAAGTTACTTATGATAGTCACATGACTGCACCATAAAGTGCCCTTAGTTTCGATAATACTGACGTATGTACGCTAACGTGAGGGCTGACGTAACGTCGCAAATTAAGTTACCCTTTGAACGCCAGTGTCGTAGACGTGCCTGGTAAGCCCGCGATGGGCACACAGCTACTCTTACAAAAACACGTCGATCCACCTCGTAACGCTTGGCTCAAAGCCATAAAATACAGCATAGAAGTGCTCGCTGACCGCTTCGCATGAAACCGATTCCCACAACGCGTGGGACCTGCCGAATTTTTTTCTTGGAGTGCACGTGCACTCTGCATCCTGCAAGAACTATATCTACGATTTTATATAAACTATATTAGGCGCACTGAATTTATTATTATTTATTCATTTATTTGCAATTCACCTGTGGCTTGAAGACCAAACGAGAGGGAAAAAACCGCAATCTTATTTCTGTGGTCTTGCTTATTCAAAGTAGTATTATTTATTGTAAAATAATAAAAACTGCACTCGTAATACCGATTCTGTTCTATTTGGCTACAAATATGGCTGTAACATTAAATGGCGTAGCTACTTTGGCTACTTTTAGCTTGAATTCTAGGTCTTTTTCAAATCCATCCAACAGCAACCCTGCCATCGCACTATATAGGTTACAGCACATGTCGAACACAAACGTTGTCGTTTACTCAGAAATAAGCAGGAAAATGGTTAGAAATAATGCATACTAACCTCGACGGCGACGGTGGCCTGCCGCACACATCGTCATTTCAAAACACTCTGTCGCACATCCGTGCTTCTGTTGCGTCGAAAACATGATTGCTTCGGTATAATTTATGTCCTTTCTCTTCTTATGAGACTATGAAAAATCTTGCACTTTTAACTTTCTTAAAGGGACCCTGCAACACTTTTTCAGCATGGCCAGAAAACGCTGCCGATCGGTCCAGGCTCCCGAGAACACGCGAGCAAAACATTACAGCGCAGAACATGGCCTGGAATTTAGGATGTATTCTCAAAGTCAGCTAGAAACCGTTCCCTTTTCCCCCTGCAAATGATCCCATATACCCGAATCCCTGCGCTATATACCCAAGTCCACGTCCGTTGGATGATTTCAGCATGGCGAGCCGCATAGTCACCGGGGCGCCGCCACGTGCCCGCGCGCGCGCTCGCGATCACACTGAAAGCAAGCCGCGCGTTCAAACAAAAAATGTAAAGAAAGTGCTCACGCGCTGACGAAGGGACGCATCTTCTTGCCCCTTTGTCACCCCCCTCACTGCGTAGCTTTCAGCGCACACGCTGGTACAAAAAAAAATGGTTGATCCCTCTGTCATAGGAATCGGTATAACACGAAAGTGAAATAGAGGAGGCGCTGGTGAAACGTGTCGTCACAGAAGTAGTTGATTGCTTTAGTGCATTGGTATATCAGAGCTTGTATAATGTCCATTGTTGTTTGGCAGATGTAGCACCGCCTGATGTGGACGCACTCACGTTGACGCCTATATAGTGGCACATCTCCGTGCCGACGACTAACCCTTCCGGTGGCTGAAGTTCTTAACATATACGTGGACACCACATATTGTGAATACCGCGCAAACATGGCATCAACAAGCACGTAGTAAACACTGATAATCGATATGCACTCCTTCAAAGCGTCGTGAAACGCGAAGAGAAACGCTACGCGCGTTGTGTCCTCCTAGCCTGGCAGTTAATTCTCACAGGGCGAGCGGGGAGCGCGGTGCCACAGCCAGGCGAGCGTCGGAGAGCTATTTTTCGATATGGATGGACGCTATGAGCGAGCTTTGGGCTGAAGCGACAACCTCGCGGTGTGTTAAAGCGTTGACGAAATTACACCATTACACTTCTATTGGAAACGCGCCGAATGGGACGGTCGTAGCAACGGCGCGTCTTTTTCTTTTTTTTTTTCGAGCCACTCTCATAGCATCCATCCATTCAACCATCCAACCATGCAGGAGCACTGCCAGAGGAAAGTGTGAAAGATAAAAGGCGCGTTCATATGGCTTCCGCTTTGCGTTTGGCGGTAGCTCAATGGGCTAAACGCCCGCCAGCCATCGTCGCGGACCGAGGGGTCATGGGTTCGACTCCTGTCAACGGAACTTTTTCTTATAGTTTTTGTCTTTGCCATTTAAAGGGGTTTATTTTGCTGACGTATTTCCGTGACGGAAATACGTCATGAAAATCTTCGTGAACCGAGGCATAAAACACTTTCGTGTTAAAAGAGAAAGAAAGCGCTTAAAGCGTGCGGCAAACTCCTGCGCTAGTACTTGATGGATTCTAAAAAAAATTATTGCGATAGCAATTATATGGACACTCTCGGCTGATTTTTGCCTTCGCCGTCATGTCCCGGATATATATATATATATATATATATATATATATATATATATATATATATATATATATATATATGTCGCTGCCCTATGAGCCCCCTCCCCCTCCAATGAAGGGAGACTTTGAGCCCTGGTGCCACATACCAAGGGCCGTGGTTGCTGCGGTTTGAGGGTATGCGCCACACGTGACTGGGGAAAGGGTTTCGTGCCGTATGGGACAGGCATGCCAGGTTATTCATGTCGTGACCTGTAATTATATTCCCTCCTATGCTGATTTTGGCACAGGAGACGACCAGGAGAGGCGGCTAGATAGATAGATAGAAATTGTCAAAGTGTCTTTGGTTCGTCAAGAAATGCTTCTCATCTAAAACGTGATCACATCCTTCTCATGCGACGAAAAGAAAGCCACCCTAACGAAAGGCCGACGAGCCGACGAAGCCGAAAGATTTTTAGGTGTTATGTGGCGTTTCAAATCGAGCGCCTTTGTGCCTGTGAATGGGGGCAGTCATGTAATTTTCTGAACTTTATTTCTTGCTCTACTTCTATATAGCATATATATGTAATATACACATATACATATTTTTTCTTCAACTAATGTAAAATATAATGTTGACCACTGCTTACATGTGCCGTTTTTGTGTTTGTGGTATCTGGCAACGTTGAGAATCAGCTTATGGTTGCCAGACCTCAACCAGTGCCATCTATTGCATTTAGGGGGATGGTGATGCCCTAGTCTACTGCATCGCAACCTAACCCTATTGCTCTTATTCTAATTTTTCCCCCTTTGGCATGACCTTACTACATTGTTTTCACAGGAACGTGAATCGACAGCTTCGGCGTACGAGGCTGCTTGCAAGCAACGAAGGCATCGAGGTCTGTCATCGTTTCTGCTTCTGCTGATGGGTAAGGGAAGCGAAACATTGTTCACGACTCCTCCACGATCGCTTCGCCACCGCTTGCAGGGACCGTTTATTAATGTTGAAACCGTTGCAGTTCCACATCGTATGTGCCTGTTGCTTTTACCTCACGTGATTGCTGAGGGCATATTGCGTCAGGGGTCATAGCCACCCGAAAGAAGATAGCTGGGAAATGAGGGGGGTGTACCATGCTCTCAAATCGTCTGTACCCTTTCAATTCCTTTTTATAGAGAAAAACACTTCTTTCATGTGCTTACATCGATGACGTCCCACCGAAGGTGCTGCTCGTAACACTTGTATGCTCATTACGTCCATCGCAGGTAACTGCCGCGGACGTTTTGGCAGAGATCGAGTGAAAACAATCATGTGGGCTGGAGCAGTCAGCTGCTGATAAACACGCTCTCTGTTGTGTAACTCTCCTTTGCGGTGTCTGATTTCAATGCTTTGCTGTGTTGTGTTTCGTTCGGCCGATTGCTCTCAGCTGTGGCTTGTTGTCATCGTCGATAGTTAGTTGGAGTCTTTAATAGTATCTGTTGGTTCGCAGGGAAATTTTCAGCTTCGACAATATTGACGGCGAACCAACCGGGTCATCAGTTTTCCAGAGTCTCTCAGAAAAATATGTATATATATATATATATATTTACAAAAACGGAAACTTTTCCTTCCTAGGCCGTACTTAAGGGAATTGTTTCGCAAAAAGAAAAAAGTAAATGCGCCGTCGGCTTTTGTGCAAACGACAGGTGTCTGACCATGCGTGTATACATCTATTTTTGTGTTGTTCATTGACCTCATGCAAGCTTTTATCATGTAAATGTATCAGTTATTGCTAAATTTCAGCGCTCGTTGGCATGATTCATGTTTTAGGTAATAGTTTAGCATACTTGCTGAGTATGGATGGGTTTTGTGTGCTGACCATTTGGCTTCATAATGCTTATGAAGGTAACTGTTAGTGCGGCTCAGTGGGTATGGCATCTACTGCTTAGCATGAGGCTGCCACTTCAATTACAAGCCACAGTGGTCACATTCTGATCCGGGCAGATTGAAAAGGAGCCCATGCACTTGGTTCAGGTTCCTACTCACTAACTCAAAGTAAGAAAAATTAATCTGTAAACGACCACTGTAGTTGCATTTGCAGTCCAGTTGTTAATGTGGGACATTATGCCATCTGTCAATATTTTAAAAGTTTAAGGATACAACAAATTACAATACTAAAGGACTATATGACTAAAGGAGTAATAATTGCACCTTGCTGAACAGCTTCACAGTGAAGGGAAGCTGCTCTTTTGGATATCACTGTAATTGTGCAAAGCACTGGAATATATAACTGAAATTGTATTTCGTAAAGAACTCGATTATAATTAAACACAAAACTAGTACAACTTCACAAAGAACATTGGGCAAGCAACATAAGGACATATGATAAAAAAGTTTACTTGGGCCCTGCCACACATTTCATACTGTTCCCTAGCATAGCATCAACTTCATTGGTGGCCATCACCATAGCCCACCTTTCATTCTTGAAGTTTTGGCTATACAAGAACCAGCTGGACAGGACATCACGGTTACCTCACTGCTACTCCACTTTGTGAATTGCTCACAAATAGAGGCCCTAGCTTTCCGCAAAAACTTGCCGAATTAATGGGGTTTTTTTGTGGTAATGCAGAAAAACTGGAAGTGGGCAGATATTAAAACCATTTTAACGCAGCAGCATTAAAAAGCTCGTTTTGCAAAAATTCCGATGTCGGCGTTGTTAATTGTGAGCGAAAAATCAACATTGTCCGTGAGCTAAATTTCGAAGTAGATGCGAATAAAGAAGTAGTAAAAAAAAAAATCTTCGGTTCGAGTGGGAATTAAACCCAGGACTTCTTCGTGGCAAGCAGGTGTTCTACCACAGAGCCACGCCCGTGCTCTAAATTGCTTCGGAAAAAAAAAAAACTTTATAAATGATACGTAGTGCAAGGAGTGTCATTAACACATGTAATATTGCGTGGCAGAAGCGTAGAATCACACCAGGTGTCAAAACGTGGGAATTGTGCAATGAGTGGTTGGTTTAAACACCCACCTGTTACAAAGCACACAGGCATAATTAATTATCATTATCAGCAACTGCATCAACAACGTGAGCAGCTGCGTAGGTGTGCATGTTGCCTTAAGACACATGGGGGGTACCTTGCTAACTCGCAAAATGAAGAATTATGTTGTAGTGGGCACTTTGCAACTGTACTTGCAGTAGGCATTCTAGGATAGTTTGAAAGGGCCAATTTGCAGGTGCACAGACGTTCCTTTCCTTGCAGCACGGTTTAGGTGTCCACCGAGAGTCGAAGCCAGGCTAGCGGTTGAGAAGGCGAAGCTGAAGCGTCCTCCAAGTTTTCTTTCCAAACAAGAAAAGCCAGGGGTAGATTTTATGTCTTGGCTTCTGAGCAGAGATGGAACACCTGACTCCAGCATTTCCTTCCACTTCCATTAAATACCTGTCAATGCCTATCAACCTTGATGCAGAAAAAGCATTAAGGTGGTGACATTGTGTGTCCTACAAGCATCATTTTTCTGGTGAAGAAAGTACAAAGCATCACCTGATGCTCAGCCACAACAGCTTCCTTTAGTTTTTGAATTAATGCAAGTACGTTTGGAGGCTGAAAGTGTTTAATAAGTAAACTATTATATGTGCCTGGTGTCTATTCAATGTTGCCACAGAATTTTGCAGATTCCTTTATCTGGAATTGCAGAATTTCAAATTTTCCGCCGCATAAGGTTAATGGCCTGTCTCGCCAGCAGCCACCTCATCTTCACAGCAGTGACCCAGATGCTAAGTACCTAGACTGCCAATAGCCTATGTATTGCATACATAGCACAACCCCCATTTGGGCCTCACCTCTGTTGTGGGAACCAGTCTATTCTTTTATCTACAGTAGGCACTACTACTGCTCACTATCACTGCCAATGATACCCACTTGTATTGCTAGGTCATGGGCCGAGGAAGAACTCCATCACATTACCAGCTTGGAAAGGCGGAGCGGCCCACCTGTTACACTCTAAGAAAAAAATCGAGTATATGGGGAGTATTTCTGCCACACAGCAATAATCGTCATCCGGCTTCCTTGCGTTTCCTTTCTTGAAAACCCAGCTCTGGACACTTTCCCATCAAGAATGATATGTCACGATGATAACTCACGCGCCGTTCGTGACCGGGAAGTGCTGGGACTGCGGTGATAACGCGAAGAAAGCATGTGAGGAGGATGATGCTTATTGTTGTGTGGCAGAAATACTCCTCAATTACTGTATTTTTTTCTTAGAGTGTAATGTAATGCTGCAACACTTCACTGTATGCAGAATATATGGTGTGGACAACAACGTGCTATGCACCTTCCTTGTCATGTGCTTGCAGGTAGCATGCATTTGGCAATTCTATTTGGCTTCTAATAAAGTATGCTAAGCTTTTGTCTTTACTCTCCTGAAAAGCAAACTGTAAATCCAGTGATGTATCCTGATGTTGCATTTCTATTCCAATTCTTTTACTTTTAGCTCTTTGTCAGTGTCTCAAGCGGCACTCTGCCTACATTATCACCAGAATCAACTGACAATTAGTAGTGAATAATGGCAAAGGAATGAAATCAAACAAAAAAGGAATCCTTGTATCTTCTATGGTTTTCATTGAGATGAAAATGGAGCCATAGAGGCAGACCTAGCTGCTCGTTTGTTGCTGATGTTGCTGCCATCACCCATTAACCCTGTACTATTACACAAAGGCCATTGTATGTATAAGCATAACGAACATACTAAATTTCTCCATTTAGGCACTTTACAGCAGTACTGTTTTTCGTTATGTGAGACCTGTGGCTTCTAGTGGCATGCGTGAAATATTGCACAAGAATACATGACATGCACCCCTGTTTGATTCTGTCACGTAATTATGTATGACTTGTGTCCACCACTTTATTTAGGTGCACCTAACATGTTGATTAGGGATAAGAATGGTCATTTCTTGGTGCGTTGTAATTTAATATCTGCTTGTGGTCATGAGCAGTAAGTGGAAAAATAAATTTAGATTGAATGATTACGTTTCTGATTCACTCTTTCCTTACTGCACCATGGAAAATTAACCTAATGTTTACTTTCTTATTTGCTGCTAAATGTAGAATGTTGTGTGTTTTGACTTGGATAATCATCCACTGTAAACCTGAGAAGACTACTCAATGATATTGGTCCATTTGTCGCATTATGGTGGTTGGTGGATGTGTTGCACTTCCCAAATCAGACATTGGGAAATGTGCACTTGACATCTTAGCAGCATGCAGTGTGGATGACTTAAAGCAGGTATGAAGCCACTCATTACTCGAGGTCTGCGCTCACTCCCCAAGCTACTTCCATGCTAGCACCCGGATTCATTGGCTGATGCAGTGGCTTTCTTAGCCCATTTTCTTCCCTTATTGCTGACTACTACTTAAGTTCAATATGGTTAGCCTCTTGTGGCCTGCCTCATTCCTTAACCATTCAGTTCTGCAACTTAGTTGCAGGCCTTTAAATTGCAGCAACTCACATTCATAGGCTTGTGCAGGGTCTTGCATTAAGGGGGGCACCATAGCCTGGTGGTGCTCCCCTTCCCACCTTTAGCGCTCATCATAGAAAGAAAGGAGAAACTCATTTGCACAAACGGCATGTTTTTCTTCCAGTGAGATGTGGATTTCAGCTTGCATATCTCACTTGTATATATTAGACTGGAATAGTAAAATTTCTTTTGCTGGTATTTATCTTCAGACAAAAAGCCTTATTCAGAAGCTTTTGCACCCATGTTTGCAGAGTTGTGCATGTGACACACAGGTTGGTGCGGTGTGTGCAGGGGAGAAGTCCCACTGAGGGAAGGTCATGGAAGAGGAGGCCAGCTCGGATTCGCTGGCCACAAGCGAGGAGTATGAGCTGGTCTGTCCTGAAGCGCCTCGGCTGAGTATAGCTGGCAATGGCAGCCAGGATCAGCTGCAGAGTCACTTGGGAGAGCTGCTAGCTGAGGGGTCTTTGCTGCACAAGGTGAGCGGGTAGCACACTGTTTCCTAAAAGCAGTATATTAAAATTTCATGAAGCGACAGAGGGCCAGGAATACTCGTCTCATTTGTCACAGGTTTGGTCTCGTTACTGGTCTCATTTATCACAGGTTTATCACTGAAGCAGTGTAGCTAATGACACTCTTTGGCTACCCATGGCCCTTGCGGCACAAAAACACACTAATCATCGAAGCAGTGTAGCCGAAGTACTAATACCCCGGTCACACTGGCAAATTTAGTGTCATTTTGAGCGAGTGCACTTACGCTCACAGAGTGTCACTTTGGCGGCGCGCTGCTACATGAGAAAGAGAAGTGTGCTTTGGAAATGATGGCAGTGGCAATTGGTGGTTCAGTAGCGCAACATATATTTGTTATTTTTGGCCATGCTCGCACTTAAATTGCTTATTATAGGCATGAACATAATTTACAATGAACTTTGGGCGTAAGTGTAGTAAATATTGCAACCGCATACCGTCATTGGTCATCGCGAGCCGATACAAGATAGTATCATATCCCAAGACGAATCGAAAACAAAAATGGCGGACTCCGGTGCAGAAAGGACGCATAGTGGTGACTTTTGGAGCGTGTTTTGGCAGCAATCATTTGCTCCTCCCAAAGACGTATAAGCGCCCGCGTCTCTGCGTCGGACCACGTTGTCTTCGCGGAAGTGGCACCCGTGGCACACACCATCGCAAATTATTAAAGAATGACTGACCTGCACATGTGCAAGGAAGTAAACAACGTGACGGACGCGGCCATTGCACGGCATGTGCTCCCGCATACCCCTAGCGGACGTAACCGCAAACTGCCCGAGGGCGAGAGTAGCGAGGTTTTTTTGTTGTAGTATCATTTGTTTGAATACATGGCAGTATCCTAATAACGAGAACGATGGTTTAAAAGTACCATGATCGTCGCGTTTTGCATTAGCGTATTTATTTGCAAGCTACTGCTGCCGAGGATAGACACCATAGACACTCCGTCGCAGCGAAGTGAGTTTGGCGAACGCACTTGCCGGCAAGTGTACTTTGCAGCGAGTGTCACTAAGCGTTCCTGTGTGACAGCGTGCAAATGACACTACCGGCGAAGTGCACTCGCTCAAAGTGCACTTAAGTTGCCCTGTGTGACAGGGGTATAAGAATGCAGACAACACACACAGTGTTTATGCCAACCATGAGAAAAAGGTACGGGTACTTTGTTTGTTTTCATTTTTCAGTTTCTCAAGATAATGAAACAGCATTAATAAAACCAAAATGTAAATGTCATAAACAGATTTTTCATATTTGCATGACAGTCCTCTAGGCACTCATACTCAAGATGCTGAGTAATCGTCACTTGCTGGAGCTATGCAAAATCGGCGCTGCCATGAAAGCTGCCGTTTAGCCTAACTTGCTGAAAGATACAAATGGTTGTAGGTGCAAGCATGCCCTGTTTAAATGTAAATGCCGCAAAGCTTCATTTTGTGGCATATTGAAGTTGTCACTAGATGCAGCACTTCTTTTGCTCCACTTTCTGTTGCTCTGTTAGGTTCCATTTAGATCCCATGTTGACAAAGTCTGTAATGCACCTTTGAATGCAACCAGCCTTTTAGCGGTTCAGAGAGGCAAACTGGTTTTCAGTTCCACTTATTTTAGGTACCTGGCCTCCCAGTGGACGAGCACATGGGAGTGTCCACATGGCTGCCGACACTCAGCAGGCAGCGCAACACACGCACAGTGTGAAGCCAGCTCCTCCAATGCCCTTTCTCCTGTGTCAGCTTGGCTCTATGCCATTGTGGCCTGTTGTATACTCTCAGTCAGTGGGGAACGTCCTGTCTGTGCCTGCACAGGCCAGCTCCTACCTTCTGCTGCTGCAGGCAGAGTAGTGTAGGCATTTGTAGCCACAAGATCCGGCATTATCAGCCAGATCTTGTGGCTTCTCCTGGACTATTCTCTCATTAAGTTACCAGCCTGCAAAGTTGCGTTGAGGACCAATACAGTTATTGTTTTATTGATGTCAGGCCTGAACACATCATCATTGACATTAACATAACTGTTTAAATCCACAGAAACATAATTTGATTTTGATGTGGCTATTATAGAGGGGATAGTAATATTGATGAGTGATTAATTGATGGAAAGTATCCTGCATAACTCTTAATCCTCTTGATGTCAACTTTTCACTTAGTTGACATAATTGATTAAACTTGTTCAATTAGTCACTTTCCAGATCGTGACAGAAGAGATGCAAAAATTTTTGAAATGATGCTGGAATGGTGAAGCAGGAGCAGTAACTGTCAACTGTCTTTCCAAATGATCCTGGAGCCAGGCGAGCCAAGCCGAGCGCTTCCCATTTCTTTCTCCACAACACAGATGCCGCTTGGGGCCAGAGGCGGGGGCTCGCCCACATATTGGAAAAGATGAACAAATAAGGACTCATTACGTCATGTAACCAGCCTCAAGGCATTTGATGTTCCAGAAACATTGGATAAACACTTGTGTAAAAGGCAGGAATCAATATCTCGACAAAGGCCCAGGAGACGTACTACGAAGCAACATTTCGGACAACAAAAGCATTACATTTGAAGTAATTACTACCCAGTAGTGTACATTTGGCTAGCAAACTCTCTATGATGACATTATCTCCTTCTCATTTTTCCTCGCAATATCAGCCCAACACATTATCTCTGAAGTGCAGTTTGACTAACCACAGTTTGTTAATTGATGTGCACTTGTTTGGCTGTGCTTCTGTAGCTTTGGCTGCAGAACGGTAGCCCTGAAGCCTAATGTGCATTCTGTCATGGATATCACATGTTGGGCCTATGCTCTGTTTGTCTTTAGCTGTGCCATGTAATGCTCTCTCTTGCAGTTGTTTCACTTAATTGAACTGGTACAATGGATCAAGAGTTGCCTTTGCCCCAATTCAAGGCATACTATAGCAACCTAACAACTGAGTTGTTGACTGTGCCCAAATCCCAGCCCATTGGAGATGTAGCAGGTTTTGAGCATGTATTTGACATAGTGATGATGGCGCTCTTACCGATTTCAACATCTGTAGCATCCAAGCAACTGTGTTGACATGCTGGCTGCGCGGCGACTGAAAGGGCCTCTTTTACCCAATATCTCAGTTAATTGTCATTCCTTCACTCTGTAAAAAAAAAAAAAGCATGAGGCTCGAAAAGCCTCGTGCTTTTCACCAGTCATTTCCTTCTCCGCTTTGCATATTGCAATTTTTTTATATATTTTAGTTAGACCTCACCTTTTACTTGTGTCAGTATTTTAAATGCGAAGCATTTCTTAGTGAACTTCTGCGACTTTGAGCGTATCTATCTATCTATCTATCTATCTATCTATCTATCTATCTGTCTGTCTGTCTGTCTGTCTGTCTGTCTGTCTGTCTGTCTGTCTGTCTGTCTGTCTGTCTGTCTGTCTGTCCGTCGGTCCGTCGGTCCGTCGGTCCGTCCGTCCGTCCGTCCGTCCGTCCGTCCGTCCATCCATCCATCCATCCATCCATCCATCCATCCATCCATCCATCCTCCTACGACTTTGTGCTCTCCTGGTCGCTTGGTTCATCGAATGTGCACCAAAATTGGTATGGCGTAACATGACTGTATGACGAACATAAATGACAAGTCATAACATGAAAATCATGACACGCATGTCATGTACAGCATGATTTACATGCTACGCTCATGGTGCGCTGGCGGCCGTTTCGCTAGTTTGATTTACACCAAAATTGGTATCTTGCGACGTGACTGTGTGACGAACATAAATAACACGAGTTAACATGAAAATCATGACACGCATGTCATGCACAGCATGACTTACGTGCCACGCTCATGGTGCGCTGGCGGCCGTTTCGCTAGCTTGATCTACCCCGAAATTGGTATTGTGTGACGTGACTGTATGACGAACATAAAAACTCGAGTTAACATGAAAATCATGACACGCACGTCATGCACAGCATGACTTACGTGCCACGCTCATGGAGCGCTGGCGGCAGTTTCGCTAGCTTGATATACACCAAAATTGGTATCTTGTGACGTGACTGTGTAATGAACATAAATAACACGAGTTAACATGAAAATCATGACACGCATGTCATGTACAGCATGACTTACGTGCCACGCTCATGGAGCGCTGGCGGCAGTTTCGCTAGCTTGATCTACCGGCCGTTTCTCTAATTTGATCGACCCCGAAGTTGGTATTGCGCGACGTTACTGTGTGACGAACATAAATAATAGGAGTTAACATGAAAACCATGACATGCATTTTCCTCAGACATACAAGACGATGTATGCAGCTCTTTGCTGGCTGCTTCGCATTACATCGATTCCCACAATGCGTGGGATCTGCCGGCTTTTTTTATTTATTGTTTACCTTCACTTGACAGTGTTGCAAGTTATAATTAGTCTAATAAATTAATGGTTACTTTTGATCAAACGTTGATGCATGTAATGTACTTTTGTTCCAGCTCTCAAAGATTAAAATAGGGTCTTTTTTACATGAGTAGATAACTTTGACTTTTTAAAGCTTGCACTAAAAAATGTTGATTAATCTATTAATTGATGAAAAAAGCTTGCATCAAAAGCAGTGAATTGATTAAAAGCTTAACTGCTGATGAATTAACCATTAATAAATTTAAAAGGTTAATTGACCATCCCTATATAATAGCCACTTCCCCTCTTCAATTCTTCCGAGCTGCTTGCTGGCCATAGCAGCAGGCATCAGTGGCGGCTGCGAGAGTTCAGCAGTACAGTAGAAGCTCAGATATACGTCTCCATTTCATATCACATCCCGCCACTAGCGTTAGCGATTGGGAGCACAAGATCCTAATACAGTTGTATTATTTCCGCTCCCCCCCCCCCCCTGTTAGGTTGTGGGCTCGATCCCAGCTGCAGCAGTCGTATTTCTATTGAGATGAATTGCTAGAGGCTTGTGTACTGTGTGATGGTAGTGCATATTAAAAAATACCAGATAGTTGAAATTTCCAGAGCCCTCAACTACAGCGAGCCTCATAATCATATCTTGTTTTTAGCATGTAAAACCTTACAAATTATTATTTTTTGCCTGTTAATACATTCCTGGAGAGCATGATAACCTGGCACCATTGTTCAGTATGTCACCGAAATACAGCCCTATGATATGTTTCCTGGTTGCTAGATCCCTTGTGTACAAGAGAAGATGCTAGGTGCACGTGATCTAGAACAGTAAACAGCCAACTGCAGACCATGTCACAAAAAAATACTGGCATGATCTCTTTCGGTACCAGCAAATCACCACACAGGCTGTTAAGTGTCGCATTCACAGCTATTGCTGCAAAACATCAAGTGAACTCAGTTCTTATGTCTTTAGGCGCATTACACCACACTTAACATTAGTTAAGTAAACATCAGTTAAGTAAACTGATGTTTACTGCAATTTACACTGCCCATAAAACCAGTATTGTGGTTTTGGCACGTAAAATGCCATGAATAATATTATATGCACATAAAACCACGACTCTTGCTTTGTGCATTAGTAAAATGCTTTGATATCTCTATCAATACTTCACCTTTCAGGTGAAACTAAAATTTTTTAGTGAATTTGGATCATGGCTTCCCTAATTATTCGGAAACCATTATCCATGGAACGAAGCTGTTTTTGTACAGTTTTCAACAGTGGAGTTCTTGGTTACGCCGCGTAGCGTTCGCAAAAACCAGTTGGCTGGTATGCACCACAAGAATTGGGCAAGCCCCACTACTGAGTACAAGCATTTATGGGAACCATGTGAATTTGTTGCTCGTGGAAAACGAAAGTGAGTGTGAGGAGGAGTGATGTGAGGGAAGGGAGGGGAGAGAGGGTGAAGCATAGCTTAGCCATGTTAGTATCCTATAGCAAGGGGTGGGGAGGAGGGGAGAGGGTAAAGCATAGCATATCCTTGTGCAGTGTAGTACAGCAAGGGGGTGGGAAAAAAGGAAGGATGGTGAGGATCAGTGATGTGAGGGTGATGAGGAGAGAAAGGATGGGAGAGGGTGAAGCATAGCATAGCCTTGTATAGTACAGTATAGCAAGGTTATGGGAAAGGGAAGTGAGGGTGAGGAGGAGGGAAAGAGGAGAGGAGCGGGTAATACATTGCATAGCCGTGTATATGGTATAGCAAGGGGGTGGGAAAAGGATGTGAGGGTGAGGAGGAGAGACTGTGAAGCATAGCATAGACATGTATCATATAATCGAGAGTTCGACGGAAACCCGTCTGGTCTGGACGAAACATGATGAATAAAAGGCAACCACCGACCAAATAAAAGTTTTAAAAGAAACGACGTTTTGGCTTCCATACGGAAACCTTGTTCACAATGAAGCCAAGAACACTAAGAGCATCTAACTATATAGGTTTCAGTATGTGACGCAAGCACCGCGCATAGCACGAGGAAAAGTTTCCAACGTTACGATTCAGCGTCTGTTCACTAGATTGTATCTCGAGGTACTCGAGATGCAGGTGTCGTGATGTCCAGTTTCTTTCCTTCCCGATAATGCTCGCATTCAACAAGTCTATAGTGTGATTAGTCATATCCGCATGCTCTGCCAGTGCATTAGATGCCACTTTCTTGTTTTTCACATCGTTCTGATGTTGGCGCAGGCACTGTCTTCATTGTGAACAAGGCTTCCGTATGGAAGCCGAAACGTCGTTTCTTTTAAAACTTTTATTTGGTCGGTGGTTGCCTTTTATTCATCATGTATAGACCTTTTTTTCGTAGGCGCCGCCATATTGCCTAGCGGGCGGCGCCGTCTCTGGTCTGGCAACCCACTGGCATGTGCGAAGCTCCGCGTTTGTATGGAAGGTATGCATGCGGCTGCAGTTGCAGGCGGTTTTTTTCGTTCTGGCGCACTGAATTTCGTATCGAGAGATGCGGTCTACATAGGAAATGAGTCTGTGAGACATCCTGAAAAGGTTTCATCCGTTGAGAGTCAATGATGTCGAAAGTGGTCGATGTCATATATTTTTGGCACTGTCTGTTGGAAAACCACGCAAATATTTGGACTCGTTCTAGCAGGGCAAGCAAGTTCTGCCACTCTTAGGGTATACAATGAATTTTTTTCTTGGACTGTAATCTTTTAGTTAGTTTTTTTTTTCTTTTTCATTCACATTGTGTTATGCTGTCTAACCGACTACCGTTCGTACATGCGGTTGTGCGTGAACGCGCAGTCTCCATTTCATAGCGCGTCATCTGTTTGTTGCTCACAAACAGTTGCCTATCTTGTTTCTAAACTTTTAAGTGACCGCTTATTACTCGCTCGTTTATTGCCCACCAGCGTGGACGAAGTTAGAGTTGTTTACAGGGAAGTGCTGGTACATAAAAACGATGCTGATGTTGACATGTACGCCCGCTTCTTTTTCTTTTAAGAGTCGTGATATTTGATTGGATTTCGGCGGCGATAAGATGAAGATGGTTAGAGAGTTTCTTCTTCCGGTGAGGCACGAAGCGCGCCCGGGCTGAAGCCTTTGATCGGCATCAGATGTGATCCGCATTTTTTTTTTTTTTTTTTTTTTTAACTTTGTATACCAGATGTACGGTTCTTGCGAAATACTTGCTGTCGTTCGCAAAGCTAAACAGCAAAAGTGGCAGTTCAATAAACACTAGACAAGTGTAACAACGTGGTTTTTGTATCGCGCTTAGAAGAGAATTAATTATTTTGTAAATTACTGCGCGACTTGTCAGACACGGTTCTTGACCACGTAAAAATTTGCCTTCCTGAGGTAGTTGTTCTACACACAAAGCGACAGAATCCTTTTTTTTTTTTTTTGCTATTTGGCTTTTATATCGCTCATCGCATACGATACACCCCGCTGTCTTACGGAAGTTGCAACCTCACGACAAAGATCTCGCCACATCCTTTTGATGTAGTGTTCATTGAATGTTCGGGTTTTACAAGGCTGGTACGGAGCAATGATTAAATGTATGATGCCCGTTACCCCGCAGCGAAGTGAGGGATTTCTCGTCTGTACTAATACCGGTAAAGTTCCTAGATTTTTAAATACCGGTATACATCAACTGCAGCGATCACCGTGTTGAGCCGAGCTACGGAGCTAATTGTTAGACCAAACACATCATATTAAAAATATAATAATAAAACGAAGCGAAAACAACTCAGGTGGCTACTCGAGTGGTACTTATAGATGTTTTGAACTTTACCGGACAGGGCCGTACTTGACCGCTTATGTTTGTTCGCAAATCTGGCCACATTCGATTGACGTTTGACTGCGTGGAACACTGGGAATTCCGGATATATTGCGGCACTTGCCAATTTAGAACCTGTAACGTAACACAAACGATGTACCTTGAAGACCGCGCACAAGCGCAAACACTCCGCGTTTGGTGATGCCCGTCGCATGCTTATTCAGACAGCAGTTTCCTTTTTTTTTCTAATTGTTAGAACAACCAAAAACGGCACAGTGGTTTTCTGTTGACCTTTCGCTGGCTGACATCGCAATAAAAGAGAACAAAATCCGCAGGTCGGCCTAAAACACGCAAAAATTGTTCGAAAACGCCACTCATCCAAGCACCAGCACGCACACTCCGTGCCGTCGCGCGCAAGCCAGAAAGGAGGAAAGCGCTGGTTGCCAGTCCGGTCCTCCTCGCCCGATGCAACGGTCTATAGTGTAGCAAGGCGGTGGGAAAGGGAAGTGAAAGTTAGGAGGAGTGACGTGAGGGGAGGGACAGGGGGACAGGCGAGGGTAAGTCATTAGCATAGTCTAGCAATGGCTTAGAATGGGAAGTAAGGGTGAGGAGGAGGGGAATGCCATCAGCTCTGCTGTTTCCTCAGTCTTCACACCACTAGTGCACGACTGGCCCATTTTTTTTTTTCCAACACATAAGAAGCCATGATCCATGGAAAAAAATGCTGTACAAAAACTGTGTGTTTTTGTACAATTTATTTCCAACACATAGGAATTAGGTTCCACTGTAATATGTTAAGCTGTGCTTTTTTTTGGATTGAGTATTCAGGGAACTAACTAAATGTTTGCACGTTGTTTCTCACACCTGAAAATTCAACTTATACAGAGTCTGTACTGAATTTTTTGCCGCCATGTTAATTTGAAGTGGAGCTAATTCATAGATGCCATAGTACCATTTTCTTACTTTATTTTGTGCTTTGTTTCTCAATAGGAATCAGCCCATAGTGGTGACGAAAAAGGCAGAGATGGTGAAATGAAGTCATCTGAGAGTTCTCCCGAGGAAGCCATGCCAGAGCCAAAGCCAAGGTCATCATCGCTAGAGTCTGGTATGGTATCCCTAATGTGCTTTGCTGTATGTGTTGCACCAGCACTGTGACATCATGGGAGAGTGAAACTGTCGTTCAGAGCTCAAAACATTGTGGAGCTGCAAAATTGGCTTCAAAATGTCGTAGCCAATTTTTTTTAGTGTTACTAGTAAGCCCAACACTAGTGATCACTGTGTTCTAAACTTAAAGATCAGCAATTCCAAACTTCCTTTGTTAGGTTCTTCTAGGGTGAAACAGAATGTGTTTAAAATATGTGTGAAGCTTCTCTAAAGTAGTGTTGGCAGCAGTTCTTTGTTGTACTTTGTGATACTGTGTTGTATGTGAACTATCAACATGTTTGGAGGAATGAATAAACTTTAGCTTCTTTGATGTTAGGTAAACAATGGCCGCTGCAATTTTCATAGTTGTTTTTATCTGAATGCAATGATTAAACCTGAAGGGACAAATTGAAGGGGCCCTGCAACACTTTTCCAAGTAGCCATGGAATGGCTTCACTAAAGGAGCTTATTGCCTCACGAATCGACCGCTGCAAGAATTTTTAGAATCCAACCTGTACGAGCGGAGTTACAAAGATTTGTCGTACACTTTAATAGCTTTCTCTCTTCTCTCGTCATGACGAAAGCACTGGAAGCTAAGCAGGGAGGGATGGCACGGGGGGAAGAAGGTACGTCACGCGTGCCTTGTGACCTTGAACACTTTTTCTTTCTTTCTTTTTTTTTTTTATTCAAACATGCGGCGTACACTCAGTGCTATCGCACGCGGGCAAGCGGTGGTGTTTTATGGCGGCCTTAGTAACTACCAAGCGCGTCATGTTCAAATCAGCCAATGGCGTGGAACTTGAGTCAATGGCGCAGTGATCTTGAGCAAATAGCATCATTTGTCGAGAGAAGAGGAAGCGATTTTTAGCTGACTGTGAGAATTTATTGTAAATCCCAGGCGACGTGCTGCGCTATAATGTTTGGCTCGCATGTTCTCGGGAGCCTCGACTACCGATCGGCAGCGTTTTCTGACCATGCTAAAAAGTGTTGCAGAGCCCCTTTAAGAGCCAAATGAAGAGTTTTGATGTATTTCGCTAGGTGTGGAGCACCTCCAGATTCGTTATATATGGTGCTCAAGGATACCAGCAAAACATGCCTGCAATTACTTCTTTCGTGAAAAGCAATTAATGCACGAATGTTGCATTATGGGCGGAGCTAGCCCGAAAATTTCTCAATAGTTGTAGCTATCTTCAAGCAAGGGCGGTAACGAACGGATATGTGTGCTAGGTGTATTTTCAAAGAAGATTTCACGCTTCACACAAAAACGCACGCCCTCGAGCATAACTGCTGCAGCACGCCGCGCATCTAATCCGGTGGGTGCTCGTGACATTCATCCCCCGCCGGTGGCACTGTGGTGGTGGCTCGGGAACAGACTTGTACATGTCACAGAAAATAAGTAACCGATTACAATTACAATTATGTACTTCCTTTAAAATGTAATTGATTACAGTGATCAATTACAGCGCCAGAAAAGTAACTAAGCAATTACAGAGATGTAATAAATTACTTTTGGGTTACTTCCCTTCAAAATTTTATTGCCGTAACACAATAACAGAAGTTTACTCAAACTACAATGAACTACTGTGGCTTGCATGTTAAGAGAGAAGGTTGGAGGCTTGTATGAAGGCTGTCAGGCTCACTGTTGCTTCTGGGATATAGTGTTACACATTGTTAACTTTCAAAAGGAGTTGTTTTTCAAAGTTGTCATCACTGATTCTTCCACATTTCCTCGTTCAGCTGCTACATTGAACACTCTCAGTGCATGTGCTGGAGTGAAGGGCGGAGTTATAACGTCGGAACGTTTTGCACACCAGCTCGTAGTTGCGCAGCGCTTCAAAGCTACTGTCCACGTCCTGTATGAAGCGTCATGCTTCCCTGTTGCTGGCGCTCAGGTAGGGTGTAGCAAGTAAGGCCAAGGAAAAGGTTAAAAATAGACTCTATAGGAACCCTCCGTCTGATAGGACGGGGGGTCCCTACAGAGTGGTCGCACATTTTTTGGGATGAGAACTGCCGTAGAAGACTGGTTACAACTTGATTTTGGAAAATAAATGTTAATTGAATACCAGTAATCAATTCAAAGAAACTATAATTGAATTATCCAGAACGTTAGTTTTGAAAAAGTAGTCGACTATATTACAAAATTACAAAAAGAATGTAATTTATTACAAGTAATTGATTACTTGTAACACGTTACGTACAACTCTGCTCGGGAAACTAGCCCCCTCACGTCATTTTTGGACCATGCGGCAGGCCATACCATGTGTGTTTCCATCCATCAGTCGTGGTAGAAAATATCTAGTACCTCAGTCCTGTTCCACACTGTCGTTCAAGCAAGGTTCTAGCTTTCAAGCCTGTACTAGTTCAAATTGCTTAATATGCACTGTCGTTATGTAAAATGCTTGCCTACAGGGCTTTAATGCTTTTGTTATACTTTCACTTTTTCAAACAAAAACTTGGAGCACGCTTGAGCTTCGCCTTCAAGAGTAGAACACGATAACGTAATCGGGCCCCGTGCGGATCACCTTCTCAATTGCTAGCCTGGCTTCGGTTCTCGGTGCATGCCTCAACCGTGCTGTAAGGAAACGAACGACTGTGCGCGTAACGTTGGCCATTTCAAACTATCCTAGATTGCCTACTGCAAATACAGTTGTTAAGTGCCCACTACGCCATAATTCTTCCTTTTGGAAATCAGCAAACGGCCCACTACACATCCGTAAGGCAGTACGTGAACCTACGCAGCTGCTCACTTTGTTGATGCTTTTGCAGCTGATGATGATTAAATATGTCTGAGCACATTGTAATGTGTGGGCCTTTCGAACACCCACTCGTTGCGCAATTCACATGTTTTGATGCCTGGCACGATTCTGCGCTTCTGCCACGTAATATTACATGCGTTAAGGAGACTCCTTCCACTACATGACATTCATGTAGTGTTTTTGTTGAAGCAGATTCAAGCAATAGCGTGGCTCTGTAGTAGAACACCTGCTTGCCACACAGACGGCCTGGGTTCTATCCTCACTTGAGCCGAACATTTTTTATTTATTTTATTTGCATCTTTCTCGATTTTGCCGTCACGGACAAGATGATGATTTTTCGCTCACAACCAACGATGCCAATGCCGACACCGACGCAGACGCCAGAATTTCTGTGAAACGAGCTCTTCAACGCTATCGTGTTAATAACTGTCTTTGCTGTGGGCCCACCATGGTAGCTTTGCAGCTAAGGTGTTACACTGCAAAGCTCGAGGACACAGGTTCCATTCCATTCCAAAGCATAGTGGCCGCATTTTAATGGGGGCAGAATGCAAAAGCACGCACATACAATGTAGGTCTGTATTTAAGAACCCCAGGCAGCCAAAATAATCTGTCCACTCCTATGGTGTGTCTCATAATCATATAGTTTTGTCACATAAAATCCCAGAATCTTAACTTTCTTTGTTATTCCCTTCCTCTTCGCATTGTTTTTTTTTTTAACACAGCACTTATTTAGACATGGACAGACGAAACATCAAACCAAACCAACACCCGTATCAACGAGCTCGCATCCAAACTCTTTTATTGGTTTTCTCGCCTGTATGTAATGCTAGGGCCCCATTAATGGTACCATATTTCTGAATGCAAAGCATCTTAGAAAGTGATTTCGTGCCTGTGATCTGTCTTTTCTTGCCTGAGGCTTCTTCATTAAATAAGGAATATGTGTCACGTGGTGGGATTTGAACCAAGGTCCCACAGCTCAGCAGACTCACCTGGACACTTGCAAAAACTCTTCTCTTCCTCCATTTCAAATGCACCATGGAGGAAGGAAAAATTGGGAGATAGCGTTGGGAAATGTGATTAAAGCCAAAAAGTATCAACTCAACATGTGATAGTCATGTCAGCACGCATGCAGGCAAAGCTGTGGCAGCATAGCCGAACAAATGTTCTCTGCCAATACGCTGCCTCAGAGGTCATGTATCGGGCGATTACTGCAAGGTATAAAGCAAAGGGAATGACTTCATAGAGGGTGCTTGCAAGGCTGATCTATTCCTATTGATGGCAATGCGTCTGTGCCATCTGACACAATCATTTGATAAGCAAGGTGGAGGCCACGATGTGTTTCCACCAATTGCTTCCGGCTCTTTTCTGTCTTTGCAAACAAAATGGCAGCACTCATACCAGCGTGCTGTAATGGTACTTTGTGTGATTTGAGTAGTCAAAGAATGCATTTTGGCGCTTCTTGGACTCTGCTCTGTTAGCATTACACTGGTAGATAATATAGGGACTAGCATTCTGGCAAACTTTGTTAATGCAGGATTGCAGTTTAGGGACTTGTCAAGATTGCAGGATTGCAGTTTAGCACCTTGTGTTACATGTCTTTCTCCTTGTCTTGTCTGTTATTTTCGCCGGCACTGTTTTACTGCGAGTTTAGTGACATTTATTGTTCAGAGATACAAAATGCATTGAATCCTTTAGGTCATCGCCCGGGATGGCTAAAATATTTCATTTCCTCGGGCTTTCATTATCACGGTGTTTGACTTATAACAGGGTGCTCACAGGTGCTTGAAACCCTTTACGACCCTTGAATTTGAAAAGTACACTTTAGAGGCCCTTGAAAGTCCTGGAATTTTTCTTTCCTTGAAAACGCTTGAATTTCTTGGCATATGGTGTCTAATATTGACAATGGGAGCTGCTGTCTGTCGGTAAACGTTCATCGGGCCAGCACCAAGGGCACGTTCCGTGCTCAGTGATGGCTCCCCTCCTGCGTTTATCCTGTGTTGTTCACACCTTTTCATGCTACCACTCATTTCATTTTCCCACCTGTCACTCCTCCTCCTCCCACTTCCTTTTAACTTCCCTCCTGGCGACTAGACTCCAGCTGCAGCACCTATGCTATTTTTTTCCTCCTCCATACCTAACTATATCATGCGAGCAGCGCACAAGTTGAAACAATACATCTAGCTTAAACAATATTCACTGTCTTTATGCAGCCAAAGCTTTAAAAGAAGTGCTGTGTGTGAGCCAGATACAAAAAAGTATGAAGTTCTAATTAAAGCTGCTGACCGTGCTACTGACACTCAGTGATTGGCTCCTCCCATGCAGTGTTTTTTATTGCTGTTTTGTGTATACAAACATATTGACTGTATATGTAGTAGATATTTGCTAATTTGCATGGCATACTGGTGTGAATCCAATCCATATTTAATTCAGCCTGTATAAAAGCTCAAAAACAGGAGACACTTGATGACTCTAGGCAGTTGAAAATGTATTCAATTATCACATTGTGAACATTAGGGAAAAAATCTGAAGCAGTCATTGACATTTTGTTGCTTCAGCAGATCAGTATGCTGAAAAAGTGGAAGTGTCATTTGTACTTAGCCTTCACAGTGAAACTGAACAGTTTCCCAAAGACTGAAAAGAAAGTGAAACAGGAGAACTGAAAAATATTAACAATACACTGTGTTGGGCCTGTTGGTGCATAGCTACTTGAAAGACTGGGCACAAGGTTACAAATGAGAATAAAAAGAAGTGACAGAAAGAATAGGTTCTTTCTGTCCCTTCTTGTTTTCTTCTCGTTTGTAACCTTGCACCATGTCTTTCAATATGAAAAAAATTGCCCATCTAATACAAAAGATTTTCTAGCAGCTGCTGTAAAGTTCCCTGCATATTAGGAACCTAATGTCGCGAATCCATTTTTCAAGCAAAGCTTGTATTGACTTGCCTGTGTAGCTGGTGGTGTTCCAAAAAGTTCTCCTCACCCACAACTGGCACACGCGCACCAAAAAAAAATGCACAGCTTGGACTAAGTCGCGCAAGGCTAGGTCACAGCAGAGCTGGTGGGCACCTAGCTGGTCTAGGCTTGGTTAAACTTTTACCCTCTCACTTGTCTCTTTCCCACCCCTTGCTATACTCTACTATACATGGTGTTATGCTCGCTCTCTTTTTTTATCTTTCTTTTTTTAGCCAGTGTCTTTCTATCTCTTTCTGTCTGTCTTTCTATCTTTTTCTCTCTTCCCTTTCTTTCTTTTTTTCCTCTTTCTTTCTATGTCTTTCTCTCACTCTCTATGTAGTTGTTCTCTCGCCTTCTTTTTCACTCCTCGACCATAACAGCTCTGCTGTAAAACTCCTATAGCATATACGTGCCACAGAATTTGGCCTAATCCCACTACTCACCACACTGCTCCACAAAAAATTAACAAGGGAACACACGGGCGGCAAACACCGATTAGGGGCCGCACATTTCAGCTTCTCTTGTTAACCATCTGTACAGAGTACTTGGGTGGTGATATAGCGCGTGCCATTTCATGATGATGATAATTTTCTTTCTGCGACACACGGCAAACCTCAACCATAACGGCTCTGCTGCAAAATAAATAAACCAAAATAAATTTTCTTTCCAGGGCTGGGTTTTGAACCCGGGCCCCCCACTGTCCAAAAGCAAGTGCCTTGAACACTAGGCCATGCGCCCATGCTTGCCCAGTGTGAACTGAACTGAAGCATATTAATGTGTTCTGCCGACGATGCAAAAAAACAATTGGAAAGCAGTGCACTTGCTGTGGGCGCTTCATTGTAATGTTTCGTGTTGATGGACTAAAGCGATCTTGCTGAACAACGCGTAAGGTCGATATCAGGAATTGCACATTTCAGGAAAATTGCGGCTTCGAGAAAATTGAATTCCTAAAGCGTGTTTCCATTATTGCGTGATGGTCCTTTCGTTGGGCCATTCTGCAGGCTGACGAACGCTGGAAAGAACATGAAAGACGCCATGCCAATTCCGTCCGATAACAGCGTTCCGGGGACGGTCACTACCTATAAAGAAAGGAAAGCAGTACGTCAGGCACACCCAATGCCAAGCTTTGCTTGCCCCCCATTTCCCCGATTGGGGAAGGGCTCCTGCATTTTTTTGTATTTTTAATCTATAAAGCTATCCAAATTTTGTAAACATTGTTATAGCAGAAAATTTCCGCTTAGGATGCGGCTTTACGTCCTTGAGAAACCTTCGTCAAGTTCTTGAAAACCCTTGAATTTGGTCTATCAGAACCTGTAGGAACCTTGTTATAAGGATGCACTATTATGTTCATCCTGATAATAGACTTGTCTACCAATTCAGTGATAGTCATCACTGTCATAAGCTGTTTATTGGCATTTGAGATCATTGTATTTAAGGTATCCTCAGATACCCTCTCCTTATACTGATTGCAGTTTTTATGGTTTGCTGCTCAACAAGAACAACCTTGAATTTGTACATTTTATTGTACCATGTAGACGTGAAGTTTCGACATGAAGCATGTGGGATTGGTATTTCACTAGGTTCCGAGGTGGCTGGTGGCGAGCAGGCCTTTGAGGATGTGGCGTACCTGGGCTGTGCAGCGATCAACGCTCCACGTAGTGAACTGGAGATCCAGCGCAACATGGCCATCCTTAATGATCAGTCCCCGGAACAGCACATTCAGGTGGCGCTAGTAGTGCCTCCAGACTCTGAAGGCGTTGTCACGTAAGGACATATTTCATCTGTGCTTTTGAAATGAAAGAGGCTCTAAAGGCAAACACACTCAGGTTAAACAGACAAATTACTTTCTAGACATGTTTTGTCAGCAAACAAATGTTTATCTGTTAAAAAAAATAGCACTTTGAACTTTTCACTTTACTTGGTGTGTAAAATTTGAGGTCTGCAATGTTGTTGCCTTAACATTCCAAGCTGCACACTTGTTAGGTTATCACTGGTCACCACACTTGCATCAGCAACATAGGCAGCCACCCACCTTTAAGGGGCTCTCACCAGGTTTGTACATTACAAACAAACAAGCAGGGCACTTGAATCATGCAGTGGCAATCATTTGTTGTCAACGTTCAAGGGGCCATGCTTCTTAAGTAATCATAAAATTACCACACTACTATTGGACTGCCTCATGAATCTTGTATGCAAAAATTCAAGTCATTGAAGTATGAGCAAAGAGGTGGTTGTCGCACCACTGATCAACTTTCTCCTTTTGTGTCCACTAGCAAGCTGGAAGCTGAATAGCAAGGATTACAGGGTGGCAAGGCCCTGTTCAAAAGTTACATTGGCACATGTCACGGCCTTTGACATTTTCTTTTTCTTTGTTCTTTTTTCCCGCCGTGTTGGCCACTGCTTCCAGTTCAGGCATGTATGGCATTCGCTTGACGCGAGATTCTTGGGCTCCTTTGCGTCACTACACACTTGGAGGTATGTCACCCACGGAGACTTGTGGGAGCACACAGTTGTCTGCAGGTGAAAGGGCTCATCATAGCTCACCATGGCAGCCACAATACTACACAATGGACACAGCACGTAGCTACAGTAGCTACATAGTGTTTGCTATGTGCAGAACAGGGCTAGAACGCATGCATGCGCTCCTGTGTACTCCAGTCTGGCCGAGCTGTGTGAGTACATGAGTCGGACTGGCCTTCTTCTGCATCAGCTTGACTGACAGGTGGTGGTGAAAAGCAAATTGGCATTCTGAAGCAGTATTAATTAGCATCGATATAAAGTCATCCCTGCCAGGGTGTCTAGCTTGTGAGGTGCAAAACACTTACGGGCTAACATATGCGGGCCAGCGTACAAGTGGTCCGAGACCATAATATGCACCAGTGAGTATTTATAGAGGGCTCAGTACGAGACAAGTGACCGACTCATGTATGTAATGCTTGAAATAGCATGCATGTAGTACTGTGGGTGATTCCTCACATATTGTAGGTGAAAATGAAACTTTAGCAACTGTCAATAGAGACTGGAAGAACAAAAATGAAATACTGTTACTGTCTTTTTGATATTGCAGAGAGGTATACTTATTGTTTTATAACTAAAGATTAGCAATTATACCACTGTTGAGCCCCTTTATAAGAGATATGCACCAATGTACAGTTCTTGTCCCTTATACAGTCAATCCCAGTTATAACGAACAGTGTTCAATATATCAAGTACAGTAAAACCTCATTACAAGATGCACTGAAAGGACCCAGGAAACTTGTCTCTTGTAACCAAGGTCTCTTCTAACCAAAAATTCTAAAAACACTGAGGAGTGGGACAAGACCACTTTATATATTTCAGTATCAGAGTGTGTTTAACGACATCTACAGTAAATTGCTCAGAAAGGGCGATAGAAGTCATCCATAATATAGTTTGCTTTTTAGTAACTGCCGATTGTATTAGCTTTCTTCTCAACTTCTGGAGTTAAATCACTGCACTTTGCAAGCTTCCATGTTGCTCACAATACCTTTGAAGTTTTCTTAGATACTACTGGCATACTAAGCGACCAGCGCTACGGATGCTGCGATGGAAACTCAACTCGGTGGTACTCTGTTGCAGAGTCGTTGTGGGAGAGCAACAGTGATTTAAAACATAATGACAAAAAGTTAAGTGCAATTTGTAGTCGCAACCTTGCGAGAAATGACATCCGGCTTGAGAACAGAACACAATCAAGCCAAGGGAATGAAAATTGCAGTCCATAGCGGTTGGTAATACGTCAGCCCCATTGTGTGGGCATGTCTGGGTTGTGTCTGTTCTAAATAATGAATAATTTACTCTATAGTGACCTAAAATGTTGCCCTTGGTAACCAAGCATCTTTTGTAACCACATCTCTTATATGTGGTGTTGTTAAACACACGTGGCGAATGTAGGAAAACCAATCAAACCATTTTCATGTCTCTTATAACTATGTGTCTCTTGAAACAGTGTCTCTTGTATAAAGAATTCACTGTATTTCGAAATAGCTGAACGCGCCTTTAACGAATTCCAGCACCTAGTTTGTTATACGAAATATTGTAAAGTCGGACAAAAATGTGCAAACAAAAGTAATGCCATGCCACTCACTGCGCGTAATGTGCTCCAGAAGCAATTTGTCTTGCAATGTGCATTTACTTGCGATAGGCAGCTTATCTTGGTCTGCACTGTGCATCTTGCAACATCAACGTGAATTGCATTTTCAACTCGTGAAATAATATCAACCAACTCAAGTCCACTTCTTTGTATATCAGCATAGTAGCGTTGTATCACATCTGTTGTGGACATTGCTTCAGCAGATGTTGGGCATAGGCGATCGTCTTCCGGCAACGGCGGCTCTTTTTTGTCTTCGATGTCACCAAGCACTACCACATCAGCAACAGTTTCCGCATCCAGCGGGCTTTCAGTCACTGCTGCCTCATCAACTATGTCAAAATATCAGACTTCTTGGGGCACAGCACTCGGAACGCGGGAAAGTTTCTGCCAAGTGGCAGCATACTTGCCATCATCTTCAGCTACACTCTATGCTTTGGCACCCACCCTACACAGTCCAGCATGCCGATATGTTCTTGATGTTACGATGCATCTGATCATCTGGATCATGCCTAGTAAATTTACCTTCAATTCTTCATTCATCCACAACTTCATGAACCCCACGCTGTCCACTAATCATTTGTACAGGGATTTCTCAAGTTCATCGTAGGACGGCTTTCGGATGCAACAGGCATTGGCATTTGGTTGTTCCCATGCATTGGCTTGAATGGCCCCCTTGTTTTTGAGGATTGTGCTCAACGTGCTTGTTGCAATCCCGAAGTGCGCTACAATGTCTCGTTTTCTTTCTTCACGTTGAACACGGCCAGTAATTTCCACTTTGTCGCAAAGTGGCAGAGCTTGCGTCAAGGTCACCGTTAAAGGGATCATGGACCACTTTTCCAAGTAATGATCTAATGACCTCAATATTGGAGTTTATACTGCTTCCCTAATCGATTGCCGCAAAAATTTCTTGAATCCGTCAAGAACGAGTGGAGTTATGGGGTTTGGTGCACGCTCTCGGCGCTTTCTCTCTTTTCTCGTCCCGACAAGTTCACTGGAAGCTACACAGGGAGGGGTGGCATGGGGAAAGAAGTTACATCAGCGCACGTCATGAAACGCGATCGCTGTCCCACTGTGATTTGCATGCGTGTGTGTGGCTAACTGTGTAAAGTTAGCAGACTGAGGAGTGCGGCGCCAGCAAGTGGCGGCACCCCGTGGCAAGAAGCGCATCTGATCCGAATGCCGCTCTCAATTTATGTCGGCTATCGGCCAATGTCTTTTGCGACGCGGAGAAACAGATACGTGACAGCAGTTCATAGCCTTGTCAGCTTTTCGCAGGATGTGTTTTTTTTAAAAAAGCCCAAGGGGTGCTTCATGACCCCTTTAAGGGGAGACGTGGGTCTTGAAAAAAGTTTTTTTATTACTTAGGTTAGCTGAATGAAAGTTAGTACACTTAGTCAGATTTTTCTGCAGATTCCAAATCTCCAAGTAGATTTTTATTATCTGCATTAGAACAAAAGATATGAGATTTCTGAGAGCATATTTCTTACGGTACTTTTTGGCAACTTTGCTTTGTCAAACACAAGAACAAAGTATGTGGCAAGACTGCCAGAGAGCTCGTCTTGCCGATGATGCTAATTTTATTGTTTTCATCAAACTTCGAATGCAAAATAAATGCACGCAAATATGAGCGAAAAATTTTTGCTTCATACACTTTATGATTATTAAGAGTTATCATTTGGTGAACAATGTTGTAAGAAAATAAATAGCATCATCGGCTAGATCAGCTTTCTGGCATTCTTGCCACATACTTTGCTTTTGTGTTTGACGAAAAGAAGTTGCCGAAAATCCCCGTAAGAAATGTGCTAGAAAACGTTGTAGAAACAGCATATCTTTTGTTCTAATGCAGCTATGAAAAATCTACTCACAGATTTGGAATCTGTAGAAAAAATTGAATAAGTGTATTAAATTTCATTCTGTTCACCCAATTATTAAAAACACACTTTTCAAGACCCACGTTTCCCCTTAAAGGGACACTAAAGGCAAATAACAATTTATGTCAGAGTGAAAGCCCAATGTATGACAACTTCTAAAATGGCAATATTATCAACAGCAGTGCCCTACTTACCGAGAAATTAAGCTAAATGTATCACATGATGAGCGCCACGAGTGGGACATTTTCGAAGTGATCCCGATGACGTAGGGAAGTCGGCCTACAATAAATCACTAGTAATCAAACTAGCAGCAGTAAAAAAAGAACATTCCGAGCATCAAAAGACGTAATAAAATGCTGTCGGTCCGTTTCCGCTTGATTCATGGAAAACAAAACCTCCGTGGCGTTGCCATGGGGAACGGCGCGCGTGGTTAAAACGTTCCGTTTTCGCCGAACTGTGCCTCGCCCGTCTCAGTGGTAGTTTCGGGATCGCGTACTGCCGTGCGTGTTTTGCGCGCTCGTGAAAGTCGCTCTGACAGAAAGTTCGACAAAATGCCGCATGCGTGTGATATTGCCGGATGCCCGAATGGTGCACAACGCCAGTGCTGCAGCAAAGAAACCGGTGTGTCTTTTCACTGGGTGCCGCGGAATGAACCCTTACGCTCGAAGTGGCTTAGTGTCATGCCATTGCGTCAGTGTGCTAAACAGTCAAAACCTCTGCGTGTGTGCTCGCTGCACTTTCGTACTGAGGATTACGAGACCAACCGCAACTTGGTGACGGCTTTGAATGTGCCCATCCGAGCAAGTCTTTGCCGCAGCGCCGTTGTTGCTACTGTGGGTCCCGCTACTTCCGCTCGGCTGCCACTAGTGTCGGCGGCCGCGCAGTAAAAGCGGGCAACGTTGGGCACGGCAGCAGTGACGTAGGAGAGTCGTATTTTCAGGCGGGAGATTTGAAGCGCGCTAACGCAATGCGGACCACAAAAAACGTGATTTTATTTCAAAATAAGCACTTCCTTGGCACAAAAGCAGCACTACGAGGTTTCTGGACCGCTATTTCAACAATCAACGTCGACTTAATATTTGCCTTTAGTGTCCCTTTAAGTTACATCGAACGCTGCAGGTATGGCAACACAGGAACGGTCAAAACCATTGCAATGGCACACAAGCACGATGCACAGGCACAACACCAAACGTCTAAACATGAACAAAGAAATTATGGAGTATAAAAAAAAAGTGAGTGCAGTTATCATGGTGCATAGCCATGCAGCCCACATTGCATCACCCTCCATCTCCCCTCTCTTGACGCCTCTTGGCCTGTTATGTTTCTTCTCACGTAGCTTGATCACGTGGTTAGCAGTTGCTGAATAAGAGGGCTGCCCACGAAGAAGCTGTGCCCACTGTGCGCCTGTGGCTGCGCTTTTCACGGGCACAGATGGGCTGGTCTGTGTGCCCGCCAGTCAATCCCAGCTGTGCTCATGCACAGCTTCTTTGTACCCACGAAACAGTCAGCTCCGCGTCCGTTTTCCTCCAATGGCGCTTTCGCGCAGCAGCTCGCTTGACATCACAGAAGCCTACTGCACTCACAACAAAATGTGCACGCATGCTGCACTGCTTTGGCACTTTTCCCTTTAGTGGGACTTCATCAACAACCATTTGGCTTTTGCACGATATTCTGTGGTTGGCACAAGCAAACCATCTGTGACGTTCCTTTCTTCTTTCTCTACCGCCGCTGCAGCATTGGGGCGCTGGCAACCCAGCACGTTGGCACATGTGGGTATGCATCAGTTGCAAGCACTAAGTTGGATATATTCAATGTTCAGTTTGTTATAGAAAGTACATTTCACCTGAATAAAGCAGAGACAGCCTTGTGCGTTCGATATAAAGCATAATTCGTTGTACCTGGGAACGTTATAAATGAATTCGACTGTATGAGGAATCTCTTATACCCCTGTCACACAGCAAATCTAACGTCATTTACAACGAATGACGTTAGGTGAACTTAATGTCATTTTACCTGCCTGCTGACACACGACGAAAACAAATATATAATTTTAAAATGACATCCATGAACTTAGCCCTCCTGAGCCTTGACTTTGGGAGAAATAAAAATGTATTAAAAACTTGCATGTAACATGCGTGTATCCTCGAAAATGATTATTTGTCACTAAAAATCTGCTCCAAGAATATAAAATCAGCCATTTTACACAACTTGGTACAGCTGCACGACAGACACAAACGAAGTCAAACCAAGAACCAATCGAAAACCAACATGGTCGATGATATGACCGGGCGTGGGAACAGTGAACTAAAGCGCGGGAGCACGACTGACTCCCCGGCTGCAGAAATAAGACAGCGGCCGCTAATTCGTGTAGTCAACACCTTGATAACCAAAACACGTGCAATCGGACGATCAACACCCGCGATACAGGCAACAACGACAACAGAGCACAAATGAAACACGGCCGGCGTCCAGCCGCTGTAGTTGTAGTAGCTTTCTCTTAGAAACTTTCACGCGTGCTATTACGTTATGAAACCAGTGATAAGTTAATCTAGTAAAGAATAAGATATTTACAAATAAAAGTTACGTATACATAAGTCAACAGTCATCTCCCTAAAAGGTCCCGGGCGTCGAGACTACGCATTTGGTCTGAAATTGAACGCGAATGTGTTTCGTGAACCCATTCGACAGGAAATGTCGTTTTAATCTAATGGCATTAGTTTCCCCCCCCATATGACAGCAAGCAAATGACATAACAAACGAATGACATTGCCGTCGACAGAGGCATTCCCTAACTTTTGCCTTGACTAACATTTGCATGTGGTGCTCTTTCCCCGCTTTTGTCCGTAGCAGAGCAGAGAGACTGTGACAAGTGCTGCCTTGTTTTATTTTTTAATTTTTACTGCACAGCACATTTGCAATAGTGGCATTACATGTTCAGCTTTGAACGATTAATTACCGTAAAATGCTGAGCAAGCGCCCCCACCCGAGCAAGCGCCCCCTCCCCCCCCCCCACTCCCTGCGACCACTCTTTTTTTTCAAGACGAGTATCGCTTGTGTTAAAAAGAACCACAAGGACGAGTACACTGAATGCGTGTCTAATGTTTATGAAATTCCGTTGTTATGTGGCCGGTCGTATATTGGTCAAACCTGTCGCTGCTTCAATGGTTTGACAGTGACGAGGGAGAATAAAAGCAGTAAATAAACAAAGCATTTCATTAGAAACGTGCATGGGCATTCTTTATTTTTAGCGGCTCTCCCGCTGCATACTTGAATTTCGGTCCGGGACCGAGCAAGCGCCCCCCCTTCAAATGTGGTCTGATTATCCTTCACCGTAGGGGAGGCGCTTGCTCAGCATTTTAGGGTAGTCACATTCCATGGTAGGTAATGTTGCAAGCAGTGCATCTTGCATAGAAGCATTTGAGCATGTGACCTTGACTCACTTTTCAAACTCTGCTCCCTTAGTGAGCAAGGATGCACAACCTCTTGTTTGAAATTTCAACTGTTTATGAGCCCTTTTGTACTGTGTAGGCATTGTCATCATTGTGTGATATTGCACCACACTTGTTTGTTTGCAATGCCCAAACCTGGTAAGGGGCCCTTTGGTTAATTTATTTGTATTTATTTACACACTGCAGCTTAGTAGGGCTATGGCAGGAGTGGTAACATTAAGTTAGCATGAACAGGGCGAACAAAGGCGAACAATTTTAATCAGTTAACCTAGACAAGTGAATGCACGCACAAAGAAAAAAAAAAAAGTATACAGGTAAAACAATTTGCATATCCAGAAGGTACGTATAATTGGCTAAAAGCCTGTTTGATGATAAGAAGCATACCTGCCAAGTCTCCCGGATTTTCCGGGAGACTCCCAGATTTCGGCCATTTCTCACGTTTGTACGGTTGGCGAGAAAATCTCCTGGAAATCAATATTTCCGTGCATGAGCTGGCCACATTAACAAAAATCCAACCATATCCGATCCAGGTTTTTGCGAACCCATTGCGTACAGCATTATGTAAACAAATTTAGGAGGCGTTGATGTAAACGTGCAGTAGAATATCGGTGATACGAAACCGGCTTATTAGAGTTCGTGAAATTCCCCAGCCGAATTTCACTGTGTCCAGTGGGCCAAAATTCGGATGTTCCGAACACTTTTTCCCGTCGCGGCGGGTGATAGTACCGAAACCGTCAAGCGACGGCCGAGAGCAGCGTGCTGGAAGCTTCGGAAGTACGTACGCGGCCAGCGTACACACTGTCAGAACTGTGGTTATCGTTTGCCACAACTGCTGTGGACGAAACCGCGGTCGCTCTTTACACGATCATGTGTGGCGATGACGAAACTGACGGAACTCCGAAAGTGCATGCGCGTTGCTCTCACCGAGTCAAAGCGACACTGCTTTCCATAAGCGCTGCGGACAAAACAGCGGCAGATGCGATCACAGATAGCAACAAGCTACGTAGGTTTGAAGGCACATGCGCTGACAGCGCATGCGGATTGAAAACGGAACTACCGCTTGCCGCAACCACCGCGCACGAAACCGCGGTCGCTATCGACGCGATCATCGATAGCGACTACGAGCTCCGAAGGTACGCGGCTAACGCAGCAGCAGATTAAAGTCAATAAAGTCATAAAAAAGGCACAAAGCGTTTTGGCATTCCTGTCAATCTTTGCTTATGGCTATGGTGGAGCGGACTTTGGCACTTGGTTTTCAGTTGGCCTCAAGTGAATCTCTGACGCGCGCTTTCGCGGCAGCGAGCTGCGCCGTCCCTTTGGTCCGTTCTGTCCCAGAAAGACATACGCGAGTTCTTTCGATGGAATAAATGTTTTGTGCGTACGGATTTTGCTAGTTTTTTGATGATGCGAAATTTCAGGCGATACGAATATTTTCGCTCCCCCGTGAGATTCGTATCGCCGATATTCTACTGTACCTGCATTGTTTGTTTGGCCACTCTAAGCCATTATAAGACCGAAACGCCGATATTTACGCTTACAGGTATAGTGAACTACAAAGTATTCTAGTTCACTATACTTGCGGGGCTGTTCTGGACTGCCCCTCCCCCGTTTCCGAGATTTTTTCTTTTTTAAGAATAGGGAGAAAGAGGTAACCCCCCCCCCTCGTTTCAGAAATCTCCCGGATTCAGATTTCTTGAACTTGGCAGGTATGAGGAGGGATCATTACGGGATAAGAAATTCCAGATTTGTATTGAAAGGGGGGGAAAGACTGTGCTTAAATGTGTTAGCAAGGGAAAAGGGGGTATTCGATCCAAAGCATGGGAACTATGAGTACAGTTTTCTTTAGCAAGTGTGATGTGACTGTAGTTACAAAAGCCAGAAGTAGAGTTAATGACAAGATGAAGAAACATCAGGTACTCTATTTGATAATTCTGCAAAAGTGGTTGCATGTTAAGGGACATCAGTACCTCTGTTTTTGAAGAACTGCAAATAAAGCAAATAATTTTTTACACAGAGATTCAAGTGAACTTGCTTCGCTTCACATTATATTGGTACCACACCATGGTGGTATGTTCAATAATAATGCAAAATCATGTTTTATATAAAAGCAGCTTAGTATCACGTGGAGCCTTAAAGGGGCCCTGCAACACTTTCTGAGCAGGGTCAAAAAGCGCTGCCAATCGGTAGTCGAGGCTCCCGAGAACACGCGAGCCAAATATTATAGCGAAGCGAGCGGCCTGAAATTTACAATAAATTCTCAAAGTCAGCTGAAAATCGCTCCCTCTTCTCTTGACAAATGATGTATCAGTCTGCAATATATGACGCGATTGTCGGCAGTTCCACCATTGGCTGATGTTATAATCACGATAACACCCTCATTATGACCTTCGTTGTTAATTTTGAGTTCAATAAGTAGATAATATGTATGTAATATGCCGTTAAAACACCGAACAAACATTAATATTAGCACTTCCGGTCTCACCGACAGCTCGTCTGCTCGTAGTTGCGTGGTTGCATTTTCTTCACCATGCGCAGTGCCGAAATCGTGAATATTTCTGTGCCTTTGACCATCGCCGGTTGCCGTTGAGAGTGGCAGCCGTTCGAATGCTGCCTTGTCAGCTGGAAACTGCATCGTTGGCACGTTCTCACGACCGACCGAGGCAGCAGCGCAGCATTTCTCCGATAACAATGCTGGCGCCGGCTAGTTTAGGATACCTGTGTTCGCTGTATGGCGAGAGTCCCGTTCGCTGTCTGTTCAGTATGTCATCGAGCCGTACCTCGGTGTATCCTCCCCGTAGTCTCACGTTCCCGAGAAACCGCGACACAGCAACCAAGCAGACTCGCATTTTCATGGTAGCTGCAGACAGCCGGGGGATGGGTCCGCGCCGGCCCGATGCCCCACGATCCTTTCTTCTAGTCTTTAGTTCTTTGTTGTCAGCCCGCACTCGCTGTGCGCCTGCACTCGAAGAGCAAACAGCATCGAAGTACCGCCGCTGGGAGAAGGGTGCACGCAGCTTTGCCGTGTTGAATACGATTCAAGCGCAAGCAGTGCGACGAAGCGGTGTATCGGAGTGTGGGTCGAAACCCATCTCAGCTGTCATTCGTTCCAAACGCACACTCAGGTTTGTGTCCATGGTTGGCAGAGCGATGAAAACACTACGGCAGTTGGAGGTGCACACCCAACATTACCAAACCGACTCGCAGTTTTCAAGCAGGCGCGATACACGGTGCGATGGGCTCCGCTCGACGACGACCACGCAAGCCGACCGGAAGTGGCGCCACAGACCACGTGGTTGCGCCGAGGCACCAGAGAGAAAAAAATGAAGAAAAAAAATGCCGCCGGTGCTGACGTAACTCCTCGGCGCCTCCTCGCACCTCCGCCCTCCCTCCCTTTATGCCCCACGCAGCTTTCTGCGCGCTCGCGGCGTGTAGTGGAGGGAGAATGCTGCGGAACGTGATCTCTATAATCTGGTAACACCACTTAGACTTGACGGATTCGAAAAATTTTTGCGGCATATGACTCGTGAAGAGTCATACGTCAATAATGAGACTATTCCAATATAACTAAGAAAGGTGTTGCAGGGCCCCTTTAAAGTGTGGCGTAGGTATCCTAGTGTTTCAATTGCTTTCTCGTTTACATGTTCAGTGTGTGAAAGCATAATGACACCCATTACACCTATGAATGAATACTCCAGAAAGCCTTCAGTGTTTATATTAGTGCAGCCAATACTTTATTCCTACAGTCTTTCAGCAAATTCGTCACAAGTTCATTCTGTAGCTTTTGGGGATCTTCATGATGCCGGTTGGAGGGAATATAGGTGCCACTTACATAACTTCTAGGCCAAAAATAGGACACAGTCAAAGAACAAAATACAGTAGAACCCCGCTGATACGTTGCTCGTGCTTTTGTGCTGACTTCTCGTGCGACCGCACTCTCCGCCGATGGCAACGCCGGCGAAGCGGCCCAAGTACGAGGCCAAGGACTTCGCCACCAAAGTAGAAATTTTGCGTGCTCTGAATAACGGACTCTCCCGACAAGAAGTGATGAAGAGTGATGAAAGGGGATCCTTCAATCGGCGGCAAGAAGCAAGGAACGAGTAACCGTACTTTTATCCCCCAACGTGACGGGAACAGAGCGCTTGCCGCTTCTCGTTATCGGAAAGGTTCAAAAGCCACGCTGCTTTAAGAACATCAACAATCTTCCCGTGGATTACCGTGCCAACCAAAAAGCGTGGATGACGGGTGAAACTTTTGCGGTACTGCAGACATCATGCGAGCTGCTGAGCACCTTGAAGGGCTCAGAAAAATTGTGTCCGCGCGAATTTCTGCTCGAAAACAGACAAGCATCCGCGATTACTTTGTTAAGTAAAGGTATGTTGAAAAAACTCGTGCATTTATTGTGTTTATTTCGACCATTCGATAATTTGGACATTCGGTTAATTCGGACATTTTTTCCAGTCCCTAGAAATCCGAATTAACGAGCTTTTACTGTAGTAAATGCCGATCTCGAAGGCCTTGCTTTCGCGAGCAATTACGTCATAGACGCCATGTTTGCAACGTGAATCTCGAAGGCCATGCTTTTGATTGCATCAATTGAAAGATCCTGTTGCTTGCGCCTCTCATGCGGCTAATATTACGGTAAAGCCAGGCCAAGCTGCGTGAAAATGCACCATGGCCGCTCTCTTCGGTAGTCACTCGGTCGGCTCCGAGCGCACTTCGCGACGTATCATACGGGAACGGTCCGACAGTTACGACGTAACAGCGGGGTTCCCAATACATTGTATCCTATGGGAGCTATGCCGGGACCGGCGGAAAACGACGTAACAGCCGGGAAAACGCACCAGTGAGGAACGTAATAGCGGGGTTCTACTGTACATAAAACATGCCACACAATTTGCTACATTTGAACTCCAGATGATAACACCTCAAAAGTTTTTTTGAGCATCCTTCTATTGTAATAATATGTTTCATGGGCCATGGAGCTTCTCATTGACCAAATTGATGTCATAAGAAACATAACATAACCAGGAAAAAAGGCATAGACATGTAGCTCCTTATATATACTCTCCAGCTGCATCAGGCAGTATGGCCACTTACATAGAAAACTTTACTTGAAATTGTTACACTTTTTCTTTTTAATAAAGTAGCTCTAAGCTTCGCTTGATATTGCAACATCTCACACACATTAAGTGATAACTAAAAAACAGCATACAAGTAAGGTAACATACCTTTCATTCACTTCAATTTGAGATAAACTTCTTTCATGGTGTTTTGTATAACTGGGTGCAGCCAGACAAAATGGTTTCTACTCGTACGTGAATTCATCCAATATACACAGCGAGAAACAAATTTTCATCCATTCTCCAGATAAAAAGCATTTTCTGACGTTCTTGCTGCTGCAAAACTGTCTTGTATACTACAGCACAATGACACTGATGTTGCCGCCTTTGTCTGTTGTACTATCTGCGCTCTCTCACTATTCACACAAACACTACATTTCGGCAAGAACAGATAGCTCAGTGATGGTCGCCACTCACTACATAGATAGAAATCCACTATGGCAGCACAGTAAAAATAGCATTCAAGGGACATTTCTAGTATTACTGTTGCTTTCAATGTCATTCCCCAAAAGCCTAATTGAACATTGAGCTTTAATTCCACACAGTTATACATTTTGTCAAAAGAAGTGGCATGCCTCCAACTGTCCTGATTGTGTCAAGCAAGCCCTGTGGTGATCGTCATTAAGCATCACTGAAAGGACACAAAAATTGAAAGCTTCAATGTCCCGGCACAGTCAGGAAGGTTGGTTACTCTCACTGAGAGCCAGCACAATTTCACATTCGTGAGTGTGAAATGGGTAGCTGTCATGCAGTGCATGCCAGCAGCACGGCCCGGAACAGTTAGTGAAATGTTTATTTCCAAAGGTGTGCCTTTGTCATCATCGTACTTTTTTTTTTTCGTGTCACTGTTATGCCGTTACAGCTGTATCCCTTTCTTATTGTACATAACTCTCACAACAAGGGCTGGCATTTTTGTGCAGGGTGTACGAGAATAGCACACGCAGTGAAGTTGCCAGTTTCCCTGTCCAGCGAATTTTATTTTGTGCAAGAGGTGCCCAGGGCAGTGCTGAGCAGCACTGTTTTGCTTTCACCTGCTCACATGGAAACAGTGCAGAAGAGGCCATCTTCCAGTGCCATGTCTTCCGTTGCACTAAAGGAGGACCCCCTGCTGTCCATAGGTAAATGCAGTAGTAGCAGCAAAGGCTTGCTGCAGATCAAAAATGACTCATAAGCTACAGATGTGCTCTAACAAGCTAGCTTTTTTAGAGCACTCACAAACTTATACACGGAACAACACTGGTGCCACTACTGACATTATTGCAAGAACAAAACTCAAAATATACTTCATTTTGCAATGTGCATTTCATAAATGATGTACATTTTGAGATGCTAGCATATAGCTAATCGTTACCTCTTGTTTATTTCTACAGCAATGCCAAGTTGAGTAGAACTTGCATATCTTGGTAATTTTCATGGCACTGAGTCGGTGCCTACAACTTCCATGTATTTTATCCCCTTCAGGCGCAACGTCCACATATGTGGACGCAACTTGTTTTTGCCAGTTTTTTGGACTAGTCGGAAAGAAAGGGCAAGATACATTGCGCATAGCATCAATTGAACCTTCTGCATAGTGAACGTGTCTTGACTTGACCTCAATGTGCAAAGTATGATCATAACTGATCACTTTGGTGAAGGCACTAACATGATCGACGAGTCGCTCAACGTGCGACGTTCCAGACCAACGTCATAAGTATTACTTTTCTCCGCACGAAATGAACACAACCAAAAACAAATTGCGCATGCATTCTCAGCCAACAATTTCCTTATTCTTATATAAAAATGGAACATCACTGACTGCAGAGTAATTAAATATTCAATTATCCTCTAATTAGGTTTAATTAGCAAAGCTCGCACAAAACAACATATTACTTTATTTTCTTTCTTGGAATGTAATATTCAGTGCCTTAGAATTACGTTGTGCGAATTTCCTGTTAAAGTAAACTTGGTCAAACTATTTTCAGACTTGAGGAACAGTGTTAGGAGCAGTGTGAGAAACACCTATTAGGAACAGACATGAGGAACAGGAGAAGCAGTATCTAAAAAAAAAAATTTCATTCTGTATGTCTTCTTATAAACTTAGTGCAGAAAATAAATTTGCTTAACATAAACTGTTCATTTGGTTAAGCTGAACTTCTGCAGCCGTCAGTGATGCTCGCTGTTCTGACTCGGCAATAGGTCTCCATCAATGGACTTGGAGAAGGCGACTCTTGTAGCTGTGGGACAAGCAGGTGGTTTCTATGGACATAACCTACACAACATCAGCAATCACACGAAAACCTGAAGGGCACACTTCAGGACTCGGGTCCAGGGAGGGTGGATGTAAAACTACAAGTACTCGGGAACAAAAAGTTATTAGTTACATTTTAGAAGTCTAGTACAATTCCAATAATCAATAGTGCATGGGAAAAATATTTGAAAGAGTCAGTTATAGCAAAGTATGGAATTAAGGTATGCCAGTGGTGGTCTGCTAGATGTCATTAATATTGTGTCTATCAAAGAAAAACGAACCCTTAAAAAGCCATCATCTTTCCTAGCTACAAGGGGTGTTACATAAGGTGAAAGACTTAGGGCTAGCTTTTTCTTAATTAGTTTGGAGAGAAATTCAATGCAGAATTGTTCTTATATGAGTGAATGTTGTTATAGTTCATTAGCTGTGATCTTAAGCCAAATAGAAGATTTATTGTACAAATGTACACAAACCTGGCAGCTTGTCTTTGAAGTCATTAAATACTACGTCTTTACTTTCTTTGACTTTGTTTATTTGTACCATGTACCCACTCCTGTCATGGCCCTGCTAAATGGCTGCAGTATGTAAAAATAAATAAAATTGCATTTAGTATAAAAGACCCATATCACAGAGGGATATTCAAATTTTGGCCTAATAATTGTGAAATGGCCTGATATTTTCACTGTAGAAGGTGCTTTATTAAGCTTATATTAAAAAAGAAACACATTGATAAAGGTAGAAACTTATTGGAGATTCCAAGATGAATTGTTTGTAGGATTAACTACTGAATATTTGTGATTATTTTTTTCAGTTGTGTCTACCATACTTACCCACATATTGATTGCACTTTAAAAAAAAAACCTGGTTGTGATAATTATGGAGGGTGAGGAATAAAAACATTAATGAGAAGAATCGCAGGATGGAATGCGTTTCTGGGCGAGTTGGTGCATTGGCTGAAAATAAAAGCAGAGTGCAAAAAAGACGGGACACATGAGACAAGAAGAGTGCCCGTCCCGTCTTCTTGTCTTTTGTGTCCCGTCTTTTTTGCGCTCTGCTTTTATTTTCAGAGAATCGCAGGATGGTCTAGCAAAGTGGTTAATCTGGCATATACCGCCATCCCAATTGTGATTGTTGCGAAGTTGTTTCATAAATGCAGCAAAGCAAATGCATGATTGGCCGTGCAGAGAGTGAGATATTTTGTTCTTCATAGCAATTAAGGTTCTTCCTATGAGATGGTGGATGTGGAGTAAATAAAAAAAAAACAAGCTTCATTCTGTAAAGGTAAAGAACTCATCTTTTTCTCATTGCCAGAATCGACAATATACAATATTTTCCTTGCAAAAAAATGAGGTGCACGTTCAAGTTAAGCTTAGTTCAGGTGCTCCACTGTCATTTTTGCCTTAGTTTCCTACTTTGGACCCATGAAATGTGGTTGCTTGTTTGATTCGGGGACGCGTTACAATTTGGGCAAATACTGCCATATAAGTCATCATTCTGGTTCAGTGTTTTTTTCTGCCTCTTATTTAATTCAACCTGTTGTGTGAGGATTGCATCGGAGCGGGCTGTAATGCCCCTCTCACTGCCTTTTACGTCCTGCTGTGAGCTGAGACAGCGTGGCCCATTCCCTCCTTCGCCTTTTTAGAGAAATGGGTGAGACTGCCCCTCTTAGCTCAATAATGCTTGTCACTTTCGGGGTGCTTCTTTGCTTTTCGACTCGGGAGATGTGACTGAACACATTTCGATTGAGCCGTCGGCATCGCAACTCGCCGTCACCCCTGTATGTCCCGGCCTTTGAGTGCGAACCATGGGCCCAGGGATGGAGCCACTTGATTGCTGCTTTCCTCCCAGCCCATGTGGAATTCTTCACTGCTGAGGTGTTTGTGAGTGTTTGTTGCTTGTGGTGGCAATGGTTTTGTGACTATGGTGAATAGACACCTTCAGTTAAACAGCTCGTCTTGTCCCCCGTGGCCTGAACCCACCATGGCTGCAACTCAACTCGAACAGCTGGATAGGGAAGAAACTGTTGTTGTTGGGGCTGCTGCGGAAGTGCTAGCGAGTGATGGCCGCTTTTCTAGTGAGGGGCAACCCAGAGAAGGGTCAGGTCTGCATCTGCAGATTTGAGTTTAATGATACCCCATAAGCTTTAACCCCTTAAGTGCTTTAATTTTTTTTGAAAATTTCCCAACCAAAAGTGCCTATTTTTTTATTGCTGATTTCGAATCTGATTGTACTAAAAAGTAGCTAGTCGATGTTGAAAAAATATTTGTACCACATGCTTAGTCAAATCAAAACACGGAATAACGCAAGGGGGCCTGTTGCAGCTCCTGCACCAAAAGCAAGTTTCCTTTCTCAACTTTTTCCCGTTTTCTCCTCGCTTCCAAGAGCAAATGAAGCACTTTTGAAGAAACTGCTGAATATATTCCATAAGGTCATCTGGCGGTGACAAGTTGAAAGTCTTGCCTGGAATGGCCAAGAATGGAAAGCGAGGAGGCTTCAGAGGAGGAGTGTCCACATCAAGCAGGATCCACTGGCGAGCACTCGCGATGTTCGCTTCCGAGCTGTGTTCATCATCACCGGAGGAGATGCTCAATTCACCGCCATCGCTGTCTTCACTTCCAGACACAAGATAAACATCTGTATCCGAATCATCATCACTCGAAGAAGATGACGAAAACGAAAAGCTTCTTTTTCGTGTTGACGAGCCAGCTATGCATGGGTGGCCACCCCCACAAGCAATCTTTTCATACAAAAATCGCGCTCTTTCCACAGGAGAAAAATAAATTGTCAAGTAAATGCTGCCATCTGGTGGATTACATGCAATCTAAGCTGTAGAAGAGCGCCTCTTGTCCTGAACGCTAGAGAGGAGTACCTATTCCGCTAGGACGAGCTCTGCTCGTCCAAAGCACTTTGGGGACAGTTTGGGCAGGACGAGCTCTGCTCGTGCAAAGCAGTTAAAGGGTTAAAACAATATTTCAGTGTACTGGCCCCAAAAACAAGAACTTTAAAGGGTCTCTGAAATGTTTTTTTTAGAAATTATTCAAGCACCTGGGGTACAACCAGAGTAAATCACCTTCCCACAATTTTAGTGAACCACCCTGCATTGAGGAAGCTATGGGTGATGAAAGATTACCCTCCTCCCAAGGCACACTTTTTCCCCTCAACCACTTTGAAGAGCAGTTGGGCCTAACTCCGTCTTCAAAATGCAACGCTTCACGGTGTGATGTCATATCATCTACCTCTAGTGCCTTAAGGTGAGTGCGGTAGCTCTTCTAGGCCTCTCTGCTAGCTCCTCTACTGCCAGCAGCTGGTTGTCTGTCTCCAATAAGAGTCACATGATCAATGTGCGTTTAGAGCATTTAGTTTCACCACAATTTTGTCCATTGTTCCATAATGAACTCTGGGCTTGAGGAATGGTTTTGCCATTTAAGTGAAGAGGTTCCAAGCCACACAGCGATAAGCCATTTTGAAATCCTGTGCTCCAAGTTGGCAATAATAATGATTTGTTGCCACCAGACCCACCCGATTCCCCTGATGACAGCAAGAGCTTTAGCATGCCTGTAATCCCATTATATTCTATAAGCATTTGCATGATACAAGTGCCCTCTTGGGGAATAAATCGAATTCTGGTCGCTTCTGTCATCCCTCTCGCCCTTCACAACGCACTGCCGCATGTTCACGCATCTCTCGCGCTGTCATTTGAATGCCGCCACCCATGCACCAATTGATAAGAATGTGGTTTCTGGCCTAAAGTTGCCTCCCGTTATTCAACCCTGAAGGGTCTGAAGAAGTTGGTCGAAATATCCAACAGGCTGAGTTGAGCAAGAGGCAGAAAAAATTACAAACAAGAATTCTAATGTATTTGGCAGTATTTGCCTCTACTGCAACATGTCCCTATATCGGACAAGAACCCACATTTCATAGGTCCAAATTAGAAAATGAAGGTAAAATTGACATTGCAGTGCCTGAACTACGCGCCAGTCGAATATGCAGCTGATTTTTTAGCAAGCAAAACATTGTGTATCTTCGATTCTGGCAGTATGAAAAAGATGAAACCAACTTCATCTTTCGAAACCTTATGTATTTACCTCACGCCAATCATATCACTCCTAGAAATAACTTTATTGCCATGAAAAACAAAATATGTCATCCTCCATGAGGTCAATCACACATTTGATTTCTTGCATTTATGAAACAACTTCTCAGCAATCACAAACACGATGTTGGCCCACGCCAGGCTAACCACTTTGCTAGTCCATTCTGCGATGCATGCAATTCTCCAGAACACTGAAATGTGATGCTAGTTTTTGTCCCTAGCTGAATAAAGGAAATAACTTATCATTTGAATTTGCACTAGTAATCAGATTGAAAGTGGCATATTATTGTTGCCATGTTGTGGGAACTCGCCATCCATGGATGGCGCCATTTGACGGCAGTGGTGATGACACTGGCCAGGTTGGGTCTGACTAGGCTGTCGCAAACACAGTTTTAGTTGTGCTTTTGGGTCTGACAGCATGATGCGAGGAATTTTCAGCCTGACTTTTCCAAGAAAGAAGAAGAAAGGCACTCATTGAAAATGGATAAATGCCATGATAATTCCTTGTGAGCTACCATTCTCATCACAAAATATTTCTCGGACAGGTTGAAAATTGGGTGATTCCACGAAAGATCGAACATGCCTGACCGGTCGCAATTTTTGTTTTGTCTGGGTTTTTTATATGTTATGTGGGCACATTCAAAGTGCACGGAACTGAAAATTTTATTTCCAAGAAACGCTCCCAGCGCGGCAAAAAAATATTTGAAGGTGGCGGCGCGTGCCTCCTGTTTTTGCTCACTGCAATGTTTTCGGATTTCACGGCCGAATTTAGCGCGAACTATAAATGATGCGTCGAAAATTTCTTTTGCTGGTTTTAATATGCATTACTGTGAATTACATCCATGCTTTTTTTATGCCGTCCTCAAAAAGAAGAAAATGTGAACACGGCTGAGATCAAAAAAGGGTCCTAAGTTTGAGGCGCCTTGGCGCCTTTACTATTTCAAACAGAAACGTGAAAACAGTGTCAACTATAGAAAAGAGCCTTTGCAACATTTGTACGGAAGATCATTTTCCTACGGGCAGCGAAAAAAAAAAAGAAAAAAAATAGTTAAAAAAGCGAGTTTTTTCAGAAAAGTACATTTTAAAAAATAAAATAAAATAACTCCGGTCTCAATTTTGACGGCAATTTTTTTTCGAAGAGCGCTTATGTCAATGAACACACGGTTTTAATATCATATGTCCTCATTTGCTTTGTTTACTAGATATAACTGGCCAAAGTGACCCTTGCTGTGAGTGCTCACTTCAGTGCGACTGATGGTTGTTAATAGCTTGCATTGTGCGTAAATCGCAATTTTAATTATTCTGCTGCAGCAAAACTTTGCTCTGGTGGCTTTTCGTCAAGAAAAATGTGTTCTCAGATTTTATTTGGTTTTACCGTGTGCGAAAGTGGGCTGCTGCCGCCCTCTAAAGGGTGATTCCACGAGAGATCGAACATGCCTGTCCGGTCGATATTTTTGTTGTGCCGGGGTTTTTTATATTGTAACGACGCGGGATCGACGATCAAAAGGAGAACGACCAACAAATACGCTTTATCAGTAGCTGAAATGACAACAACGTCTTCTTCGTCCTTGCACTGGGGCCAGTGTCCTCGCGCTGCTTCATTGTCGACGCTACTGGCACATACGCGCGGCATTATTCCCCCTTTAAAAAAAAAAAACATCGTCCCGATGATGAAAGCCCAGAAAACAGGGTAAAAAACACTGCGCAGTTAGTCACTGAAAGTATGGCTTCATCCGAAGCACGTGGACGATTTCTGGTGAATGTCTTCGGCGTTTGGAACACTGAAGGCCGCCCGGAACAACCTCGTAATTGACGTCACTGATGCGTCGGATGACTTCGTAAGGCCCGAAGTATCTCCGCAACAGCTTTTCAGAGAGCCCACGACGACGAATAGGTGTCCAGACCCACACTTTGTCGCCCACGTTGTATGTGACGGGTCTGTGCCGAAGATTGTAGTGCCTGGCGGCATAGTCCTGTTGTTCAGTGATTCGCAACCGGGCAAGTTGCCGAGCTTCTTCTGCTCGCTGCGTAAATTCTTCAGCGTCCGTCTCTGTGCCATCATTTTCATGAGGGAGCATCGCGTCTAACGTAGTTGTAACTTCACGGCCGTAAACGAGACTGAAGGGAGTCTTCCGAGTGGTCTCCTGATGAGCCGTGTTATACGCGAATGTGACGTAAGGTAGGATGTCGTCCCAGTTCTTGTGCTGTACATCTACGTACATGCTTATCATGTCAGCCAGGGTCCTGTTGAGACGTTCGGTTAACCCGTTGGTCTGTGGATGATACGCCGTTGTCTTCCTGTGGGTGGTACCACTTAGTCGCAGAACGGTGTCCAAAAGCTCGGCCATGAACGCAGTACCTCTGTCAGTGATAATAACTGCGGGAGCACCGTGCCTCAAAACGATGGCTTCGATAAAAAATCGCGCCACTTCAGCCGCTGTTGCCCGTCGCAGAGCTCCTGTCTCGGCGTATCGGGTGAGGTAATCGGTGGCGACGATTATCCATCTATTTCCAGTAGTAGACGTGGGGAAGGGGCCCAGAAAATCCATGCCGATTTGTGCAAATGGCGTCGTCGGCACATGAATTGGTTGCAACAGGCCGGCTGGCTTGATGGATGGCGGCTTGCGGCGCTGGCAATCTAGACATGTCTGCACGTAAGTTTTCACGACCGTGGCAAGTTTCGGCCAGAAATAGTTCTGCCTAATCCTTGCCAATGTCCGAGTGTAGCCCAAGTGACCAGTGGTCGGCTCGTTGTGGCAGGCGTGCAGGACCTCACGTCGAAGCGATGAGGGAACGACGAGTAAGTAGCTGCTGCCACGAGGTGAAAAGTTCTTTTTGTAAAGAACGTCGTTGCGCAAGCAGTACGACGCCAGCCCCCTTGCAAATAATTTCGGCACGCTATTGGTTCGTCCTTCAAGGTAATGAATGAGCGGCAGCAGTTCAGCGTCGTCCCGCTGCTGTCGTGAAAAAGCGGTAGTGTCCACGACTCCCAAAAAGGCCGTGTCGTCGTCATCTTGGTCTGCTGTTTCAACGGGAGACCGAGAAAGACAGTCGGCATCGGCGTGTCGTCTTCCCGATTTGTAGGCAACAGTGAAGTCGAACTCTTGGAGCCGAAGACTCCAGCGTGCGAGACGGCCGGATGGATCTTTCAAATTAATTAACCAGCAGAGCGAATGGTGATCGCTGATAACGGTGAACGAGCGACCGTACAAATACGGGCGAAATTTGAGGACTGCCCATACCGTTGCGAGGCATTCTTTCTCGGTCGTAGTGTAGTTGGCTTCTGTTCGGGACAGCGTCCTACTGGCGTAAGCGATCACCTTTTCGCTGTCGTCCTGCCACTGTACGAGTACTGCTCCAAGGCCCACATTACTAGCGTCTGTGTGCAATATCGTTGGCGCGTCTTCATCGAAGTGGGCGAGCACGGGAGGCGTTTGCATGCGTTGGCGAAGCTCGTCAAATGCCCGTTGCTGGTCTTTGCCCCATGCGAATGGGATATCTTCCCTGGTAAGCTGGGTCAATGGCCATGCGATGCGCGAAAAATTCGCAATAAATCGCTGGTAATAGGCACAAAGTCCCAAAAAACGTCGCACTGATTTTTTGTCCGATGGGGTCGGGAAATTCGCCACGGCAGCAACTGTATCCGGATCGGGCCGGATTCCTTGGCTGCTGACGACGTGACCTAGGAATTGAAGTTCGTGAAAGCCAAAGTGGCATTTTTCGGGTTTCAATGTCAGACCGGCCGAGCTTATTGCGTCAAAAACTGTTTCCAGTCTTCTTAAGTGCTCCTCGAACGTTGCAGAAAAGACAATCACGTCATCGAGGTACACCAGGCAGGTTTGCCACTTAAGTCCCGATAGTACAGTGTCCATTAGACGCTGAAACGTTGCTGGCGCCGAACACAAACCGAAGGGAAGCACCTGAAATTCATAAAGTCCGTCGGGCGTGACAAAGGCGGTCTTTTCACGGTCTCTCTCATCCACCTCAATTTGCCAGTAGCCACTTTTTAAATCCATTGACGAAAAGTAACGGGCGTTTCGTAGTCTATCCAGGGAATCATCAATATGCGGCAGAGGATAAACATCCTTCTTTGTGATCTGGTTGAGCTTCCTGTAGTCGACGCAGAAACGCAAGCTGCCGTCCTTCTTTTTCACTAGTACTACAGGCGATGCCCAAGGACTGTTAGATGGCCGAATAACGCCATCTTCCAGCATCGTTTTCACCTGTTTTTGAATTGCCTCACGCTCCTTTGGGGCAACGCGATAAGGATTTTGCCGGATGGGTCGGGCATCGGAGTCTGTGATGATGCGGTGTTTCGTAAGCGGTGTTGGACCAACTCTGGAAGTGGATGAGAAGCAGCCGTGAAAATATGTTATGTGGGCACAATCAAAGTGCACGGAACCGAAAATTTTATTTCCAAGAAATGCTCCCAGCGTGCCAAAAAAGTATTTGAAGGTGGCGGCGCAGACCTCCTGTTTTTGTTCACTGCAATGTTTTGGGATTTCACGGCCGAATTTAACGCGAACAATAAACGATGTGTCGAAAATTTTTTTGTTGGTTTTAATACGCATTACTGTGAATTACATCCATGCTTTTTTCCAAGTATTTCAAGGAGCCTTTGCAACATTTATGCGGAAGATCGTTTTCCTACAGGCAGCGCAAAATAAGAAGAAAATAGTTTAAGAAGCGAGTTCTTTTCAAAAAAGTATATTTTTAAAAAATAAAAAAACTCAGGCCTCAAGTTTGACGACACTTTTTTGTCGAAGAGCGCTTATGTCAGTGAAAACACCGTGTTAATATGTATGTCCTCATTTGCTTTGTTCACGAGATTTAACGGGCCAAAATTACCCTTGCTGTGTGTGCTCACTTCAGTGCGATTGATAGTTGTCATCAGCTTGCATTGCACTTAAATCTAGTTTTAATTATTTTCCTGCAGTAAAACCTTGCTCTGGTGTCTTGTCGTCAAGAAAAATGTATTCTCAAACTTTAATTGTGTCTAGCGTGTGTGGGGGTGGGCTGCTGCCGCACTCTAAAGGGGTATTCAGACGGGGGAGAAATGCTCGGGGGATAAAGGCGGAGCCTGGTGACGTCAGCTCGTGAGGAGAAGTCTCCAGAAATGCCTCCCACTCTCACGGACGAGGCGAACGGAGGGGGAGACCAGTGTTACTAGACTACTCTGGTGGCTTGCACCACCCGTTTGACGAGCTGCTGACGACCACGCAGCTTCAGACTGTACACCCGCTGCCGCTCTCTGCAGGAGCAAGTGCAACAATGTGACCAAACAAGAGCCCGAAATTTTGCTATAATTCCCACCGCCGGGGGATTGTTTGTCCTTTCGGGGAAAAGATCCCCGTCTCCGCAGAGGAGGCGCGGGGGGTCACGCCCACTCGCTAATCTGTGACGTCACGGTCACGTGATCCGCAATCCCCCCGTCTCCCCCGAGCATTTCTCCCCCGTCTGAATACCCCTTAAAGGGCGAACGCGTACGCAGTTTGCAGCTTACAACCTCAACTTTTACCCCGCCAGTATTCGCTAATCAGAAGCACGCAAGACACCGCGAACACATGGTTTAGGTCACTTTGTCAAAACTCTCCTTGCACACAGAATAAAGCATCTGTATGCAGCGAAGGCCAACTTAATCTGTTAACAACCATCAGTCGCCATTAACAACCATCAGTCGCACTGAAGTGAGCACTCACAGCAAGGGTCACTTTGGCCAGTTATATCTAGTAAACAAAGCAAATGAGGACATATCATATTAAAACCGTGTGTTCATTGACATAAGCGCTCTTCGATAAAAAATTGCCGTCAAAATTGAGACCGGAGTTTTTTATTTTATTTTTTTAAAATGTACTTTTTTGAAAAAAACTCGCTTTTTTAACTATTTTTTTTCTTTTTTTTTTTCGCTGCCCGTAGGAAACTGATCTTCCGTATAAATGTTGGAAAGGCTCTTTTCTATAGTTAACACTGTTTTCACGTTCCTGTTTGAAATAGTAAAGGCGCCAAGGCGCCTCAAACTTAGGACCCTTTTTTGATCTCGGCCGTGTTTGCCATTTTTTCACATTTTCTTCTTTTTGAGGACGGCATAAAAAAAGCATGGATGTAATTCACAGTAATGCATATTAAAACCAGCAAAAGAAGTTTTCGACACATCATTTATAGTTCGCGCTAAATTCGGCCGTGAAATCCGAAAACATTGCAGTGAGCAAAAACAGGAGGCACGCGCCGCCACCTTCAAATATTTTTTTTGGCGTGCTGGGAGCGTTTCTTGGAAATAAAATTTTCAGTTCCGTTCACTTTGAATGCGCCCACATAACATATAAAAAACCCAGGCAAAACAATAATTGCGACCGGACAGGCATGTTCAATCTCTCGTGGAACCACCCAATTGATGATTTTGACTGGAGATGACGTGCTGAATGCATTCACTGCAGCCTAAGCACTGCAGTGAGACGCTGCTGCTGTCTGAACCATTAGTGCAGTAACCATTTGGGTCAGGTGCATGTAAGATGACCAGTCGAATTACAATTATCTTGTAAAGGCTAATTTCAACAGTGAAAAAATGAAAGCTTGGTGACATAGTAATGTAAGAGTTCTGGCCATGACCTTCAGTTGAGATCAAATTAACCATATTTGAATTATCAGCCATCAATTCTAGTAGCAGTGGTAGTAGCAGTGGCTACCATGCGTGTAGGTTTCAGGCATCACTAGTATATCATGCGGAGAGGGCTAGGCTGTGCCAAAATTGTTGTGGCTGGTGTTCAATACAATGGTGTAGGCTTGTGCAAATAGTAAATTTTAGGCTCGAAGCGAATAGTGATTTGGTCGAGTAATTTCAAATTGAATTCAAACAGTATATGGGTGATTCCACGTAAGATCGAACAAACGATGGCTGGTCGACCTCTCAAATTTATTTCAAAATTTTATATATTATTGCCTGATGAGTGGAAAGAAGAGATCCGCAATTTGTTTTGCCGCCAAAAATTTTTTCGAACCACAGGAAATCAATAATGACGAAGAGGTGGAGTGGAGCGCTCATCCGCTCTGCTGTTTTGGCCAACTTTCGTTATGAATTGCACAAAATATATTAAAGTTAGGTAGCTGAAATTTATTTACCTAAATATACGCATGTTTTTGCTTCTGCTCAGGTATTTTTAGTTTTTATGTGTAGTGTAGATGTTTTTATAAAAAACCTCAAAAATGGCCCAATCGGCAAAATTTTCTTTACTTTGAAGGTCTTTATCTCAAAAAAGCCTTGTAGCAGAGGTACAAAAATTTCGCATTACGTTCTTCGTATGCGTATCTACCAAACTGCCAAATCTTGTATTTATGTAACTTTTCAGTAAAGAGATATGATCGGGCTAAGTTCAAGAAAACACCGAACAATGAAAACTTCTGACGACAATTAAAAAAAAACCCCATTTTTTAAATTTCTTAAACTTTGTCCACTTATTCTCCTCCACATCAGCTTTCACAATCATTAAAAACATGTTGCATAATGTCGTTTCACTAATAGTTACGGCCCCTCCAATGAGACCCTTAGTCAAGGATGGGCAATTACGACTTCTTGCCCAGCAAGTGTATAAAATGCAGGCAGGATTGAATTTCTTTTTATTAAAAGGTCAGCAGGTACCTAAAAAGGTGTCGCCGGCACTGAAGACGTTAATTTTGAAATTATTTGGTCACTGCAGTGGCCACGAGCGCGGAGCTACCGAGTAGGCGCGCGCGCACCCGAGATGCTCGTTGTAAGAGACGGCGTAGTGAGAGCTCGTTCTCGCGTCCTCAGACCGATTGAGTTCGAAACAGCAACACCTCTCGGGTGACTTGAACGCACGTGCACTGGAGCTTCGCTATTATATCCGCCCTCTGTTCGCATCTCAGCTAGGCGCTGATAACACGGCGGAGATGGAAGCAAGATGAAAACTCTATAAGGGAGCTATGAGCGCTCGCTTCACGCACGCTGCTGCCACAGAAACTGCGCTGCGCCAGTTGCGATCAGTGGAAAGCATGAACGTGGCGCTCCAGTGGCAAAGCAAAATATGGATTGTCAAAGGAAAGAAAAGCAAAACTATCGGTAACCGGATGCGCTTGTCTATATTAGATGTCGGCAGCAGACGGCGTGAACTGGCCGCGCGTTCGGTGCGCTGTTCACACTTCATTCGGCGCGGATAGTTCTTGTGCTTTGCTCTTACTCTACTCCTCCTGTGCGTCTCATGACGAGAAAGTATAGCTCTGAATGAGTCTATTGTGGAGACTACCTTTCGAAGCACAAGAAGCTTAAAGGAGTACTGACACCAATTTAAAAAAATTTCGGATTGTTGCTCTAAATAAAAATACTGGTGTCGAGAAACGTAAAACGACTATTGTGGTGCCTGGGAATGCATCCTATATATTTTAATTAGCGCCACCTTAAAAAGACACTTTCGGTTTCGATATCGAGGGGGTGGCTTCTCAGTGTCGTTTCATAGCAGTGTGACGTCACGGAGATACAGAAACTCGCGACGTACTAGCGGGAAATCCGTCATCTGCTCGTGATGCAATAGACAACGATGAGTGAATTGTCGTCCAGTGACCCTGACAGTGATTTCTACGATTTAGGCTGCATGCAGGACGCAGAACTCGCGAACTCGGAGGAACTGTCTTGACTTGTCGGGATAATGCGCTTGCAGTGTGCCTGGCTTGCAAATGCTCAGCGACGAAAACTTCAAAGTCAAATTAAAATATTTTATACGTGTTCTCCGACTCCAGTGTGTGGACAGCGTGGACACTGCATACCAACGAAGCAAAAAATGTCCCTTTTGCGATGTCTCAAAATCGTGTCAGTACTTCTTTAATTATTGCAAAGTAGCCAAAATTTCGCAGAGTTACCGACCTATACATAAATGCTTTGAAGGAACGTTTAACGCCCGAAAGATCAGTGACTGTCAGTGAGACGGACTACTTGTGCTACGCGTGCTTTTGCTACCACTGCAATGAAAGATCTTCACGGAACGCACAGTTTAACGATGACATTCTTATGCCCCCTGAAAAAGAAATCGACACAATTAACCAGATCACTGCAACTACCGGTGCACGTGCGTTCAAGTCACCTGAGAGGTGTTGCTGTTTCGAACTCAATCGGTCTGAGGACGCGAGAACGAGCTCTCACTGCGCCGTCTCTTACAACGAGCATCTCGGGTGCGCGCGCGCCTACACGGTAGCTCCGCGCTCGTGGCCGCTGCAGTGACCAAATAATTTCAAAATTAACGTCTTCAGTGCCGGCGACACCTTTTTAGGTACCTGCTGACCTTTTAATAAAAAGAAATTCAATCCTGCCTGCATTTTATACACTTGCTGGGCAAGAAGTCGGAATTGCCCATCCTTGCCTAAGGGTCTCATTGGAGGGGCCGTAACTATTAGTGAAACGACATTATGCAACATGTTTTTAATGACTGTGAAAGTTGATGTGGAGGAGAATAAGTGGACAAAGTTTAAGCAATTTAAAAAATGGGGTTTTTTTTTAATTGTCGTCAGAAGTTTTCATTGTTCGGTGTTTTCTTGAACTTAGCCCGATTATATCTCTTTACTGAAAAGTTACATAAATACAAGATTTGGCAGTTTGGTAGATACGCATGCGAAGAACGTAATGCGGAATTTTCGTACCTCTGCTAGAAGGCTTTTTTGAAATAAAGACCTTCAAAGTCAAGAAAATTTTGCCGATTGGGCCATTTTTGAGGTTTTTTATAAAAACATCTACACTACACATAAAAACTAAAAATACCTGAGCAGAAGCAAAAACATGCATATATTTAGGTAAATAAATTTCAGCTACCTAACTTTAATATATTTTGTGCAATTCATAACGAAAGTAGGCCTAAACAGCAGAGCGGATGAGCGCTCCACTCCACCTCTTCGTCATTATTGATTTCCTGTGGTTCGAAAAAATTTTTGGCGGTAAAACAAATTGCGGATCTCTTCTTTCCACTCATCAGGCAATAATATATAAAATTTTGAAATAAATTTGAGAGGTCGACCAGCCATCGTTTGTTCGATCTTACGTGGAATCACCCATATACCACATATTATAAAGAAAAATGATCATATTTGTCATGACCCAACTAACCTGCGGAATATTTTTTTTTATTGAAGCAAGGCATGGTGCAAATGTCATTCTTTGAATATCAGCAGGATTTGACTTTCGGTAGAATACAAGTGATTACCTGTGAATACCTGTCAGTGAATACCTGTCAAATATGTTACGTTTTAAAATTTACTATACTTAGAGCACATAAATCGGTATAACAAGTTTGTAAACTTAAAAAATGACGAATCAATGTGAGATAATATGTTCATTGAACCTTGAAATGGGGCTTTGCGGCAGCGCAAATTTTTCCTGGAAGGGTGTATTCACGGCATAGCACCCCTTCACTGCAGTAAAACCACCTTTACAGGGGGGTTACATGCGGACTAATGTACACCTATTCGTTGATTTTGAATACTTTGAAATTTTCAATAACTTAAATTCGAATCGAAGCGAATTCAAATACTGTAATATTCGTTTAAATATTCGAAGTGCTTGAATACTCACACAAGCCTACAATGGTGTTTAAGCTCTCTTTCTTTAAAAATCTCAAAGATAAGTCCACATTATGCAGTTGTTCTGATATACTTTTGCTGGATGAAGTGTGTTGATGGATGCACTCATCTACAACACACCAACATGGAGTGGTATTTTACAAAGGCTGAATGGTTTTCTGCCGGCAGGGTGTTGCAGAGCTTTGCTGCCGCATTTCGGAGAATGCCACGGCATCCTTCAGGAAGTGTGGGAGGGTCACCCCCACTTAGCTCTGTCAGCACTTGTGTCCCTAACAATGAGCAAGTGCACACCTTTGAGGCCACTCTGGATGTACGTGAGGAGGACACACGGGTAAGTGCTAAAATGTTGTTACAGTTGGATCTCAATCATTTGAAAGCTCTTAATTCAAATTGACGGATAATTGAAATTTCATGATTAATCCCAGCGATGTTGTGTGTAGTTGTATAGGAAAAAAACTCCTGCAGATCCAAACTCCAAGAGCCACCCAATGGCTATTTCGAACAAAACTTCTTGCTCTTACAGACCGGTCTGCCTTTTGGAAAAATGTTGCAGTGTTGCCTCTCACTTCAACGTGTCTCCAAAACTTCAACATAACACAACCACAATCACTATGCACATGGGAAGACAGCATACACGAAGCAACCAGTGTTTTTGCCCACTGCAGATTACCTGAAAGATAAGGAGTGCCGGCCACCTATGTTCTCAGCTGCAGTGACTCTCGCCACTTGTAGCAGGCATGGTCAGGCTGACTAGAGGAGGAAGTGCAAGCTCTCCTGTACCCTTCCCACTCTACCGTGCGTGTGCTTCCTTTTCCCTCCGCCCCAGTGCACTCAGATCCACTTGACTCCCCCATTCACTCATAAGTGCTCACACCCTCTTGCCCCACTGCTGGTGAGTGCAGCGGTAGCACAGGCAATGCTGGTCCGAAAGTGTGACAAGGCCTACATTAGCATGCGGTACAACAAAGCTCATCGGGTGCTGTATTCAATGGAGCTTGACCGAGACGGGTTCTTTGAGTATGTGCTCTGACGCTGTTGCATTAAAACATCTAGGAGCTAATAGTTACGGTCCTAGCTTTGCTTTTACGAGGCTGCATGCTGCACCAATGCATGGACCAATGGGCTTGGCTGCCGGTAGTGTTCTTACGTACCGGATGGTGCTAGATGGGGCAGTGGTTGCTTTAATTATTTCATGGTTTATGTGACAGATAGCACTGATCATCGCCTCCCATCTTTCTCTCTCTCTGCCTGCTCACAGAGTCACTGCATTCGTTCTCCACATCATTGCATAGTGGTAGGTAGCCATAACTCCAAGTAACCATCTACCTGGCCTGCATTGCCCGGACATGGTGTCCGTTATGTCTGGGCAGTCCTCGAGCCGCTCTCGTGGATTCTTCAGATGCACAGGCATGGGTTGCCAATAGAAACAATGCTGTTGTAGCTTTTGGGTGCCCCTATGTTACAACTTTGGACTTCAAAGGACTAAAAAATTCCTTTCTAGATTTTATGAAATCTCAGATTTAACTAAATAAATAATTAAGCGTCCTCATCACTTTGTTAAATCGAATTTCAACTTTCGTTGGTTATGAACCTCCCCTCTGTGGTAGTTGTGGTGAGAAGCTAACCATTCTTCGCTTCCCCTTGGAGTAACATCAAGCTGAAGCTAAACGCAAGAAGCATTTTCGTTTAGTCTGTCACCAGCTCATTTCTCTGCAGCCAGCATTGTTTCCTTCTGCAGAATCGTTATTTGATAGTAAAGCTGCATTAAACTTTTTAAGTGTTGTTTTGCATGTTATTAGTCCAAAGGACTCATATAGCACGCCTTGTCTCAAGAGAGTGCTGTGATATCAATGTTTTTGTATTAGCCTTTGGGCCCTTGTATACAAAGGCCCTGTTAAGCAGTAGTGCTACTTGGGATATTTTACCACTGATAGATTTCAATGTGTCATAGAACTTTCACGTGTATCTTTATGTTCATTGCACATGCCACAAGTCATTGCTATATATCTACTACATATATCTTTCACGCACTTTACAATGGCTGTTTTAGGCCTATTTACAGCCAAGTCATATCTACATCTCATAATTCTTCTCGTCATAGTCTTACATTAACACTGGCCTGGCGCTCTTTGCCCATACTTATCCCTTGTGCCATAATACACCACATTCATCAAAGCATGTTTCTGTTTAATATATGCCAGGCTCCCTCTTATTGTTATTTTTTTATGTTCTTGCTAGGGCAACTTCTCAGCATGTGCTCGTGATAAAGACTGCTTCAAGTTTCGCTGCAACACGGAGAAAATGGTGCAAGTGACTATTCAACAGACAGCTGCCACCCCAGAGCTTGGCATTGAAAGGTTTGTTAGCATTCTAGTGGACTGCTTTATCCAGCTGATTAAATAATTGATGTGGGGCAACGAGAAGTCTTGCAGAATGGTCTTAGTATGACTTCCATGCTTATAGTGTTGTCATTTAGTGGTACTAAATATAATGGTTAGTTATTTATGTTCTAGTTAATTATGTTTTGCTAATGCTATATGGTCATCGTTGCTCTCTGTTAGCAGTTACTCTAGCACATTGTTATGGCTTTGCTCGCTAGTGTCGATAAAAGCCCTAATGGGTGCACCATTCACATCAACTATGATTAGTTTCTGATTAGTATGGAGGATCAACAGAACTTGATGATCGATTCGGATAATTTGCATTGCTTCCAGTAGCTGCATTGTTATTTCACTAAGGAAGGTGTTAATACTAGGACAAGTACAGGGAGTTCTGTGAAAAACGTGAGAAAAAGTCAGCATCATGGTCAGGGTGAGTAGCTGTATTAGGTGGAGGTTGCCATAGTCTCAGCAGAATATCCTGGCTCGGACTTTGGTCAGACGTGTAGTTAGCTGGGCCATTTGGTATGGATCCATGGAAGTAAGCAGCGCGAAAAGCAAGACGACGCACACAGGGAGGAATGACAAGAACAAGCGCTGACTTTCAACTAAGCTTAGGTCAGACTTAAGGTGGTCAGTGTAAGTTAATATGGCAAAGACCGAGCTCTTCAGGAATAGCAAAAAATTTGTACCATCTATCCACATTGGAAGCATATCAGTCTGTTGTCAGATTTCCTTCGTGGAATGGTACGACAAAAGCTGCACAGGGCAGTGGCATCATAGAGTAGTCTGGGGGATTGAATAATGACTGTTGGCTTACTGAATAATGACTGTTGTTAACAGATGCCTTGAAGGCCAAATTGTGCCTGCTCATTACAAATGACTGATTGTATAAGCAGTATGGTCAGTTTGGAGTCACTGGGTTCCACTTGAGTGATGTCTGCTGTAGACATGGCTTGAGTATTGTGGTGAACAATTCATATCACTCTCTCAGAAGTTGCCAGCTGAGCTTGCAAACAAATTCTCATAAGTCATTGTTGCTATTGTGTTTGGAAGATGCAAATGGTGGACAGAGCATAAGCTTTTAGCATCATTATAGAGCATGCTTTTAATGTCTAAACTGAACATTCACCTCCTCAGTTCATATCTGTGTCACATGGGCACTCTTGAAAGGCCATCCAGTCGATGATCATAGAAACGCCGCAACTCTATCGACTCGATCGAGTTGTCGCGCTACTACATGGCAGTTTTGAATAGCTGTTGAGTGGTCCAAGCATTTCTCGCAGAAAGTGTGTTGCGCTTCGGATCTTTATTTTCACTTTTATGTCACCGACAGTCAAATAATATAAATACACTTATAAGCACAAATATCTCTGTTTCTTTTGCTTAAACATTTCAATAAATTGTTTATACGTAGTTATGAATGCATATTTAGTTTTTAAGTAGGTGAGCAGCGAAACTGTGGCGTGCGAGTGCCGGCGAGACGGTACAGTGAAGATAAGCACGTCACTGTTGTCAAGAGTATGTGCAGCTTGCACATTTCAAGTAACAAAAATAATTTACTAAATAATTCTTAAAGCTCGCATATACTGCTTTTAAAGCATACTGGTTAGATTTTTTTGTTCTAGTTGTGGGTACGAGCATACTGTGAACGAGAGGGCATGTGTGTGTGTGGTTTCTGCTTCCGTTGCTCAATGGTTATCGAAGTTTTGATGGAGTTGTGGGATGTTCCGTTGACTCGATAGACTATTGACTTGACGGCCTTCGAAACGTCCCGTGTAGCCACTGTGCTTGACGATTGAATCGATAGCCTATCGGTTGGAAGGCCTTCCAAACGCCTGTGTGACATGGGTATAAGAGACATTCTTGACTCATGGACCAACGCTGCCCTGTGCATCTCATGCAACAAAAGCACTTTCAAACTTATAAAAAAAGAAGAAAAAAAATCCTAAAAGACACTGGTGTCATTTTGATACTTTCATTTGTTGAATGGTGTGTGGTGTGTTTTGTGTTTTCATCTGTATTGGTCCTGAACTGTGTATACAATTTAATTTTTTATCATACCCATCTGGAGTAGCATTCCAAGCATGCTGCCAGGCAAACCTCTCTAGTATTTATTTAGGAACCATACTCCCCCCTCTCTCTTCTCCCTCTCACTCACTCACGCCATATTAATTCCATATGCCGAAGAGTCAAATACCAACAGTTTAAATGCATCATAGACCTTTTTGAGCATGTGTGCAATCTTGTTAGCTTCTGTCATCTTGACAAGTTGACACCACCTTTCTTTTTTTTAACACGAAAGTGTTTTATGCCGGGGTCCACCATGTACATCCGTCACGGATATGACGTTGATAAAATGGACGCCATCGGGTGAGAAAGGAAAAAACCAAGAAAAAGATACCCCGCTGGGAATCGAACCCACGACGTTGCGGCCGCGACGGCAAGCGCCCGACGCCCTACCGACTACGCTAACTCGGGAGATGCTAGACACGGCCCGACGCGCCTTATATCTTTCACACATTCTCTTTCGCCCCTGGTGGAGCGGGGCGGTGCCGCCGTCTGTGAGATGTGAAAAGAAGTAATGCTTCACGATCGACACTTACTAGCGCTTACTCCGAGATTGCACGCGATATCAGAGGTCATGGTTAAAGCGTCTCGGTACCAAAGAGGTAGACTGGCCGCGCTGGCGTCGCCGAGGCACCCTTGACGTAGTTACGTTCCTTGCCTTTGGCTTCGTGTTAGCGTGCGTCGGCTCATCGGAGTAGTGCAGCTTCCACGTGCACCAACGGGATTTCTCCGCTGCCGACTGCTTCAATGGCGCAAGCACCGACTAACAAAACTGCTGCAATATGCGTTGCAGAAAGGACGCGATTTCGACGGGCGAATGTCGTGCCTTGGTGGAGCAAGAGCAGCGCCTGCGAGACAGAGGCCAGCGGGACGCACGCGTTTGCGGCTCAGGCTACGAACCTCTACCTCCCATGTTGCTGAAGCACAGTGTGTGTTATGTATGCATGAGCACAGGCGTCGGCTACCCATTACTAGAAAGCGCACACCGTGCCGTTTCTCTCCTATATTGACGACGCTTTGAAGAAGTGCATACCGGGTATCAGTGTTGATTATGAGCTTGTTGATATCATCCTTACGCGGGATTCACGATTCGCTGTGTCCAAATATATGTTCACACCGTCAGCTACCACAACGGTTTAATCATGATTACGGGCGTTAGTCGTCGCGATAGAGACGTGCTGTCAACATGGGTTCATCCACGTCAAACGGTGCTATAGCTGCCAAGCACGAATAGACATTGTACAAGCTCTCATATATCACTGTACAATAAGCACTACTTCTGTGAAGACACGTTTCACTTTCGTGTTATACCGATTCCTATGACGGAGGGATCAGCCATGTTTTTTTGATGACAAGATGGCAGCAATGCTGTGACACCTTGTTTGTACACAAGGTGATTCAGTCAAGATGTAAAAACGTGATCGAAGGTTCCTCTTTTAGCAACGTACTAATGGCCCATAGATTGGCCAAATAACTCGTGAAACTTTGTCTATACAGGTTCCAAATTAGGAGCTTGTCCTTTTTTCTTCTCATATCGGGCCCTTTAATTTCTCCTCAGGTAAAATATGAAATGGCCAGTAATTAGGGTCGTGTACCACTTGTTGTACAATCAGGGTTCGTAGCGGTCCTTGAAACCCTTGAAAACCCTGGAATTTTCAAATAGCATTTTCAAGGCCTTGAAAAGCCTTAAATTTTTGTAGGTCCTTAAATGTCCTTGAATTTTGTCAATGTTTTAGAAGTTGCATTTTGGATAGTTCCGTGCAAATAATCAAGCTCATATTACACAGTTCCAATTTGCTAAGACATTAATTTAATATTTGAAAGTATTTAAAAAGAATGAATAGACATATTCTACTACATGTAACCCTCCTTAAAGATGGTTTCACTGCAACATGGCACTGCTGTGCCGAAAACCCACCTTGTCAGGGGAAATCCATCCCAGCGCGAAGCCCCACTTCTGCACTTCAGTCATTCTTTTTATTAGCGTCTTATATTGCCTAAGTATGACAAATTTTAAAACTTAAATTAAATTATTTTTACACATAAAGTTTGCATCCTACTACACTTCAAATCTCGCTACTATTTGAATTCACTTCAAAATTATTCGACATTAATTGCCATTCACTTTGAGCCTAGAAAGTTATGTTCGCACAAGCCTACTTTTGATCGCGAAATTTAAAAAGGAAACTTTTAACTTGGTTTTCTCCTCTAATAATAAACTTATGGTGGTGAAATAAATTACACAAGAGTTCTCCGAGCACACTTTATCAATCTAAACCAATTCATTGTTTCTCTTTAATGTCCCTTTAATGTATTTCAGGCAACAGCCTTGGATCCCATAAGTCAGTCTTCTTCAGTGACTTTGACTTACTCTTGCTCTGTGTCTGATCAGAAATTTCCTTGATCGCTGGTGTTGCTGTTATTGTTTGTGAGAGCAAGACAGATATTTGCTAACAAGAGAGAATGAATGTGGTTGAAGGAGAAAAATAACTTGTCTGCACTCAATGGGAGATACAAAGTAAGATTTATGTAGAAAAGTCAACATATTTAAAAGCTATCTGGACAAAGTTTAAAACATTGTAAACATATATCTAAACAAAAGATAAATGAAGCAGGCTGTGTAGTGATTGCAAGAGTGGCTTTTATTCCAACGTAAATTTGAAATTTGCTTTTATTTCATGGCAGGTGCTTTGGCATGCTAGTTTGCCCTGGACGACATGTGAAGCACAGTGATATGCAACTTATTGGAATGGTGAGTATTTGTGCATTTGTACATATTCACTGCAGTACTCCCATTTATTTGGACTTGAGTAATTTGTCCTTTCCAGTATGAAGTATTCATTAAGTGCTGCCATAGTTGGCACTGAAATAGAGACGAATTTGGGAAGCTAATGTCGTCTTGGAGATAAAGAGCACTTCTAAAAGCTTTGTTCAGCAGTACATGCTGCTTTTTATGCAAAATTCCTTTGTCTCTTTTATTAAATTTCTTTTCTGATGGCTGTCTAGGTATCTATGGCAAAGTCTACTGTGGGTACAGAACCAACAGCTTACCAAATCACAGGCAGGTGGAATCCCCAGGAACAAGCTTTTGAACTGCTCAACACGGAGACTTCACGAGGTAGCTATAATGTTCAGCATTCAATTTTAAGGGTCACTGAAACATGTTTTTCTGAATTAGTGTAAGGACTCAGTGATGCTACAACATTATCAAATCATTTGCACCATAATTTTTTAAACGAAGCACATTGCATCAAGGGAGCTACAAATGATTAAATGGTGCCCTACTTCTTAGCACTGCTTTTGCTCCTCAACTTCTTCGTAGAACGGTCGGCTTCAGTCGAGATCATTGGTCGAGGCTAAGCTTTGCTTTCCACGGCCGTCCACCAGTGTGTGATTGAGCTCTGCGCTACCAGGTACCAAGAAAATTTTGGCCACCAGCTGCTCGCATATTTTCCTGTGCTAAACTACAAATTAAGAAGGTAGCAGACAAACTAAAACTGTTTGACAACAATCACTAGTAAGCATAAATACGGGAATTGGGGTGGTAGTGTTTTGGCATGGAGTGATAGCTGCAAACGCACAGATATTGGCATCGATCAGATACTGAGTACCTATTGTTCGGAATACCAATGTCGTTGCAGCTACTTCTTGCCAGTTGCCTTGCACAGGCACACATTGTGTGCCTGTGCAAGGACAATTCATAGTGTTAGAGCAAGGAAACCTCACGATCAACCCTGGTTACATAGCTCACGTCAACATGGTGCACGCACGTAATGAAAGCAGATGGCGTTCGTTGTCTGCCATGAATGTCCAAGTGTAGTAGCAAATTGTGATTTTATATTTACCTCTATTGCGGTTTTTCTTTTTTAATACCATAAATTATCAAGTGTTCCAACTATTAGGAACAACATTTTTTTCACAATTAAGTCTGAAAAATTACCTGCGACATCAGTGGGACAGCCAATCAGATTGGTTGCCTGTGTGATGTTGCTCATCCGTGCAATGTGCCACAGGCAGGGGTGGCTGAAAACTCTATTGGCAGCGTCACTGCAATCTCTAGCAATGTGCATATTTAAAACATTAGAATAAATTACACTTTTGCACAGTGCTTAAATTGGTCTGCTAATGATCCAAAGGACTTGCACTACCAGCTCGATGCATTTGTACAAAACCACCAAAGCCGTTTCAGGGTTTAAGCAAGGAGGATAGTGTGTGTCTTTTCAATCAATCATGTTTTTATTTTCATCCTTTGTTTACATGATAAAATGAAAAAGGTGCCAAGAGAAAAAGCTGCTTTGTTGCAGCTTGACAGAGCTCCTGCCGCCCGTACATAGGCAACATACAGCAGAATACATAAACAAAAAATGAATACAGAATAAAGTATTTATCTTCTATTTACACTTCAACGGCCTCACAGAACGTCTGTGTAACACAATATGGAAATAAAGGAATAAATACAAACGATACGAACAATAAATACGAACAGTGATAAAACTGTTGATAGAGCATGCTCCTGAGTTCTCTCCCTCCCATTTTTTTTTTCTTTTTTTCTGCCACTTATAATAGACACCAGGGTGTACCTGACTGTGGCTGTGGATTTGGTGGTTACTGGTGTGCAAGAGCCAGTGCGTTTTGTCTTCGAGACAAAAGCCAAGATTTACCCCCAATCAGAGAAGTTTTGGTATTTTGGGCGGAAACCATTCCATGAAGAGTTCTTCCTGCGACTAAGAGAAGTAAGAACTTTATTCCCTGTCATGCTTTATTTTTTTTTACTTTACTGAAAGAGATTTTTTTTTTCATTTATAGCAGCTTTTTGACACCATCCAGTGTGCTCATAACTGTTGCAAGTGATGCTGAAATTTTTGAGTATGTTGTAATAGGACTGGTATACCGTAGTACAAGCACCTTCTGACACTGAACGGTTAATATAAGCTATTTATGCCTGGGAGCACAGTTTAATGGGTATCAAGCCCAAATATATTGAATGGATTTGCATCGTTTATAAATGAATGTACCAGAATCCTCTTAAATGACCACTGACACCAATATTTCAAACTCGAGATATTTGTGTTGTTAATTTTCTTGCACACATAAGTACCTCCGAACGTCAGCAGTGAAATAGCCTTAAAGGGGTCGTGAGACGTTTTCCGAAAATTTTCAACTATGTGTGTATTCGGAATCCTGGCCGTCCATTCAATACTATACCTCGACTCGTTTCATCGTCCGGATTTATTTAATAACTATAAAATCACAATTATGATTTCCCAGCTCATTTTCCCCTCAACTGTGCAGCTGACGTCACTTTAAATCAGCCAATGCAAAGTCTCTGTCGTCAACAAAACATGGCGACGCAGCGATGTTTGCTGAGCCATAGTTGGCCGAGATTCATAGCATGATACCGTTTCGATTGTGACGCCGGCAGCTTGTGAAAGCGAACGTTGTTTCCACTTTGATAAGTTGTACGGCACTGTCTGATGACGCACACGGTTGGCATAGCGAGGACTAATCCACCCAAAACACACCGTAAAACACAATCTAACGCAACCAGAAAGAAAAAAACTGGGACGCTGCATCATGCGAGCGAAGGCAAGAATACACACGTGACGGAGCCCGGATGTACTAGAAAGTGGAAGCAAGCAGATCAAGTGCTGTATTTACACAGTATACAACTCAGAGCGCAAAAGTTGCTGCGTTATTTGTTTCTTTTCTAGGTTCCTATAAATCTATTATTGTAGAGTAAAAGAAAACTTACACTGTGTTTATAACTTCCCTTAGCATGACGTCACACATTAGTGTCTATGGTGGCCGGTAGTACTGCATAGTCGTTTAGGAGACCAAGAAAACTGCGATTTAAAATGGGCGTCATTAATTATAGACTGAATGTAGCGTCGAAATATTTCGGAAATGGCATGTCTAATCCTTGTTGAAGCAGGGAAAATTACAACCAGGCAGCTTCATTTTCTTTTCACGACCCCTTCAAAGGGACACTAAAGTGATAAAATAAATTAGTTTAGACTGATAAATTATACTCGGAAAACTCTAGTGTCGTTAATTTCACCATCATAAGTTTATTAATATATGAGAAAATCATTGTCAAAAGTCCCACTTTTAAATTTCCCGCCAAAGTCTTCAATGGTGACGTCATGGATTTCAAAGTGTTTTTTCGTATGTTGGCCACATTGGCTCAGCAAAACATCCTGAAATTTTGTATGTTAAGTCTCTGGCTCCCTCAGAAGACAATGTACCTTATTTTTACCAATCATGAACTACGTAGGTCTTAGTAGATGCCGTCAAAATCTGTGACATCACGGCGACTGGTGCGGGAACACGAAAGTGGTGTCACCACCTGCATTTTCTTTTTGCGCGTTTCCTCGCTTACCAAGTGTCTTCTCGCAGCAAGCATGGTGTTTTTGTTATCGTGAAAGAGGAATTTACTAATAAGAAAAAAAATCGTTTTTCTCTTTAGTGTTCCTTTAAACATATTTTATAAGAGTACTGACACAAATTTAGGAAATATTCATATTGTTGCTCTAATTAAAAACAGAGGTATCGAGAACCCTATAAAAAGTATTGCGGTGCCACGGAATGCATTGAATATATTTTTAATACTGCTATTTTAAAAAACTACTTTCGGTTGCGACAGGGCTGGGCAAAGATACTTTGAAATTGTATCGCGATATAATACAAGATACTCAGGCAAGAAGTATTGGAGATACAGATACAAGATACTGCCGCAATAAATGTATCCGATACGATACTTGGCAATTGTATCTTAAGATACTTCGATACATTCTCAGATTTGTTATTATAGATCCATATAACGTAGCAGCAAATGCCTATACACGAAAATGTCTGCTTGAAAATTTCTTAACTGTGACCTATTTTGTTTCACTTGAATGAAATGTCTGTTAGTATCTCAAAAGTTTTGCCCTTCTTGCTCAAAGTGCATTAGTTTCCTTCCAAAACAACTTATTGGGGCTTGTTTTAGCTTCTTCACAGGACAAATCTTTATACAATTCGCTGACATCGGTTCTTGCTTGTCATTTTTGCAATTTATGGGAGTCGCTGCTCAGCTTGCAGACAAGCTAGCGGGTTGCCATATAATCACAATAACGTCTATAAGAAGCCTTCGCACGACGATGCAAATACCGGTGTGGACTTTTACCTTGTCCGTAAAAGACAGTTTGCACAATACCGTATATTCGGACAGGTGTACAGCAGCAACAACGCTGGTAGCGACTTTTTTTGGGGGGGGGGGGGAGGGGAGGGGGGGGGAGGGGGGGGGGGGGGGGGGGGGGGGGGGAACGATTGGTGTATACGGGTTTTAAGACCGTTCGCTAGCAGCCCAGCTGGCACACATGACCGTCTCCGTCCCATTTGTTTTTATTTTCTAAATAAATATGTTCGTGAGCTACACAGACATGACTGGTCTCAAGCATTTCTTTCGTGAGGAACATGTGGTCCCCATGTGCTGAAACATAACCGTGGAAAAAAACTATATATTTCAATCCGCGTCCAAATTTCAATCGTTGTGCACATCGGTATCGATGTTTCTCGAATCCTGACTCCAAATCCCCTTCAGAAATGACCTATATATGAGATATGGGAAAGGCTTTCTTTCAAATGGCAACGTCATTTTGTTCAAACTCTCTCCGACCCCACCTACTTAACTGTCATGGCCCTTGGAGCTAAATTTTGTGACTGCGGCCCGCCGGCTATAAGCTGAGTTTGAGACCCCTGGTGTATACGTAGATGACGTAAAACTGCAATGAGTTTACATGTTCTACTTAGCTTAGGATTCTTTGTTGATATACAGTCGAGCCCGACTATATCGAACCCGTTTATATCAAATTATCCCGTATATCGAACAATTTCTAAACACGGTAAATTTACATTGAGAATATATAGCAAAAGTTACTGTTACATCGAACGAAAATAGCAACGACAACCGATATATCAAACTCCATGTGCCTCAAGTGCCCCAGCAAGTTGGCTTTCCCTCGCGGTGGCGGGGAAAACTGCCGGCGCCACCCTAGAAAAAGTGGTTTAGACCCGGTTGTGCATGGGCGAACACCCCCCTGCAAGAAATGATCCTGGCCCGCTCGCAGCGCTTACAGCCAATCAGTGGCCGTCGTGCTTTCTCCGAGGCGCGGAGGCGGTAGAAGTGAGCGCCATTTTTTCTTTCTTTATGCTTGTGTGCCTGTTGCTGCCTGTTTTCCTCGAGTCCTCAGTCAGCGTGGTCCGTGCTGGTGGTGTTGCCTGTTGGTGCTCTGAACTTTATTGGCGCGCTGTCGTCATGGCTTGTGCAAAGAGGCAGAATTTGCCGTTCGCCGCGAAACTCGAAATCATAAATCGGGTCGAGCTCTTTCTATGTTGAGTAGATCGTTGGCAGATGTCACGAAGGAGACGATCCAGAACTGCTTTAGGCATGCCGGCTTCCGCATGCCTGGTGATGACACCCCAAATTCCGATGACAGCACTGAAGACACCGCAGGTGTTTCCGCCGAAGTTTGGAGCGAGCTGGCAGAGTTCCCGGGAGCTATCGACGGATCGACATCCCACGAGTTCGTCAGTGCGGACGATGATGTCGCCATCATGGGTGAGCTACAAGATGAGGACTACATTGCAGACGTCGTGCCGACCACGAGCCAAAGCGACAGCAATAAGGAAATTGACGATGGCCCATTGCCTACATCCTCCGAAGTGATTAGTGCACTTGCGTTGGTCCGGCGCTATTGCGTGAATGTGGAAGGTTGCGGCCTCAGCTGCTCCGACTCGTTGGACAACATGGAGGCGTGCGTGCTGTTGCAGGCAGCGAAGTCGTTGATACAGAAGAAAATCCAGGACTATTTTGTTCCAAAGTAGGGCACGCAAGTGAGCCACCATATTAATAAAGTACTTTTCTTATTGTTATGTGCCTTTGTGTCAAATCCGATAGCAGGCCTATATCGAATTATGCCATATATCGAACTAATAAACGTTTTTTGGCGAGTTCGATATACCCGGGTTCGACTGTACGCACTAACGTGCAATCTTTTAGCAATTTTTCTTCAACGAGAGAACATGTGCAACACAGAAATGTCTCAGACGTATTGTGTAGTTGCACAAAGCGTCGCAGGACACTGCCGCTATTCGCGCTATTGCCGTTTATAGCTCCCTCCATTACGTGGTGATTAGTAATACGAAAAATATTTAAGAAGGCCTAAAACAGGAAAGCAAATATAAGTAAAATAGAAAGGTGGTGTATCAAACATTCACATTGAACGAGTACAGAAACACAATACAGACGGCGCCCTTAATAGCTATGAGCGTGAAGTATCGTCAACTTACCTCTTGAGAGAATAGAAAATTCAGTGCCTATGGAAAATTTCCTGAAACGGCTCGTTGGGAAGCTTATGAGTAAAACGGAGCATTCAGTAAAACAACGTTTCTCGAATCTCCTTCCTGACATCTTTAAGATGTCTCCTAATGATTTCCATTATTATAATGCAAACTCAATTTCGCTATTTTCTTAAGCTGTAAGCAGAATATTTTGCACTGTATACTCAAGGCACGCCCACATAATAATATATCTGTTTTCAAATCGCCTTCGCAATGTGTAAATGTGTAAACAGTAGTAGAAAGAAAGCAGATAGGTTAGAAGAATAAAGCAGAAATCTTATTTTGGGAGCGCGTTACAAAAGACATACTGCAGTGACCAGACCGAAAAAAAAAACAGTGCAGAGACCTAGGTAATGTATGTGATGCAAAATGACAGCTAAGAATTCTTTGAATAAATGTAGCGGGAAGTGAAAAATACGGTACGCCAAGATATTTTCTGTTAGGTAAACGCGTGCTCTATTAGATCTAGCATCAGTACCAGTGGTGCTAAAGTTGTTAGAATCTTATTTGCATATAAGTTAATTAATTGCATGCAAGTCAAACTTACATTCACGAGATCCTTCAAATCGCTGATATGTAAAATCCACGCGACGTAAAGCAACCGCATTCCTGCATGCATCACATTTCGTTACGGAGTAAGAAGCAAGAGAATCTTCAATAACGACAGTGTAGCAACATCAGAATTTGTGCGATAGACGCGGCGCAGGACAGTGGCTAAGAGCAAGTGTCGCAGCATTGGCGTAACTAAAAAGAAAAGAAATCGAGCAAACGAAAGGTACGTGGGCCGGGCGTAGACGTCCGCGTGCTTGTCTTCCTCGTCTTCAACTCTGACTGGATGACTCCGGCGTAAAAATAAAATAACATCACTGCCCTTAGACTTACTCAGATGGCTTAGGGGCACCAGTACCAGCTTGAGAAGCGGAGCTTGGCCAGCGATTATTGTTTCGCGTGGTTGTGTTGCGATAGAAGTATCTTGTACCTTAAGATACGCGATACATTATCGAATGTATCGGAAATACAGATACAGATACTCGTCTTTCGAGACGTATCGCGATACAGATACAAGATACCCATAGAGTATCTAAGATAGTATCTAAGATACATGTATCTTCGATACTGCCCAGCACTGGGTTGCGATATTGAGGGGGTGGTTTCATAGGTGACGTGTCATCACAGTCTAGCGTAGGTCTAGCCCACGGGGGGACAGCAACTCGTGATGTGCTAGCTACAACTCTGTCATCTGTTGTCATTTGCACGTAGTGCACTTAAACAACGATGAGCGACTTGTCATCCAGCGACTCCAACAGTGATTTCAGCCGTGTGCAGGACAGAGAGTTCACAAACCCAGCGAACTGTGTTGACTCATCATGATTATGCCGATTGCCGTGGACATTGTCATGATAATGTCTAATGCTATGGCATACAGAAGTACAGTTGAGTCTGTGCTATAGTTCACATTTCACTTGGCTGTTCATCCATCTGCTCTTCCACAAAGAACAATCTCAACTGTTCCCACGTGTAGCTGGGGCAGCAGCAGGAACGGCCCCGTCAGCCAATGCAAATGAGTTGGAGTCACCGTCCACTTCTTGCTGGCGATTCTATGCACAGCTTCATAGAGATCACTGCAAGTCTAGCCAGCATCATCAGGCTCACTGGCGCTCGTGCAGGAAAAGCCAGCATGCACAAAGCGCAGCCACAAAAGCAATAACGAAGCACTCCAAAGACAGGTGTCCACACAGTTTGCAGCAGTCCAGCAGAGATCCAGATGGGTGCACAGTGAGGACAAGTGACTGAACCCACTGAACCATGACCTAACCCTGAACTACGCAACATTCGACCATCAACACAAAGAAGCTAGTGCCTAGCACGTAGCTCAGGCAGTGCCGCAGAACGCCAGTAGTGTGATTTGTGGTTGAGTGACATTGGACAAGCATAACATATGCTGCGTGGAGTAGTGCATCTGCGCATCCCTTTGTGCACTATGTTTTGCCGCGCTCACCTGCTCAGCCCCGAACATGCACACAGCAAGGAGGAAGAGGGATCAGTGGCATGGAGGGAGGTGGATTCAAGCTTCTCCCATCAGTGCTAAAGCCTCTCGATCATGTCCGCTACCGCATTTTTCTCTCCTTCCTCCTCCATGCGCGTTGGCAATTTCGACAGACTTTAGATGGAAGGGGTTGGCCCTGCTCAGCACGGCTGCTGTCATTGGGGCCGCGCCTCACTAGTTTGCTCTAAGCAGAACAAGCTACTAGTACTATTAGTATGCTTTGAGTAATGTGGCTTAGAAGGCCTGCGCTTGGGTCGGGACTAGGGTAAATTTGGATTAAAGCGATAATTCAAGTAAAGCAATTTCGTTCAAATGAGGGTTTACTGTAGTTTTATTCAGCCTTCTTTTTCATGTGTATGAAACTCGCAACAGATCTTCCGATGAGCAGGGGCCGTTGTATCACACCGTCACATGGTACTGTACATGGGACTCTCGAAGCTGTCTGCTCGATACGTTGCTGCGCAATTTACCCGGTGTTTCTTATTACTAGAGCCAATGCCTCGTTAATTAAACAGCTCTTACTAATAGCCCCCCTCTGCAAAAGCTGCTAATTGATCATATGGTTTCAGAGGCATTTATCGAATTTGGCGATTGACATTCGACATTTTTGAGCCATTGGCACTTCATATTCTCTCTACACTTCAAAGAAGCATGTATGAAATCAGCAGCACATGCCTGCAGCAAGCTGCACGTGACAGACAATGGCGATGAGTATTCTAGTGTTTCGTGACAGTATGCAGTAGGGCACTATGGACCCGGCGCTTGGCTTTCAAGTGTGAAGAGAACGTGCCCTGAGCCGTGGCACTCACTGAGCGTGACCTCCCCAATAGCAGCACGCTAGAAAACACCAAAATCGTTGCTGGTTAGGTATCCGGCATTTAATTTGTGATGTGACAAAACCTCATCCACACCTTCAAATATATGTGTGCTGCAGGGCACCCTAGTGCCATCATATGCCTCTGCATCAATGCAAACGTCTGAGGCAGTTTAGTTGCTTATTTTATGCAAAAGCTGCAAGTCATATTTGGGAAATCCTATGGTGTTAATGGCTGCACATTTTATTAATTGATAAGCAGTTATCTTCCTGCTTTTTCTTTTCGCAAAGGCAGAACCGTTCAGGCAATAGTGGCTTGTAATGGTTAAAAACGAGGGTGCCGCATCAGGCCTCTGCTGCCGTGCTTGCGGCTTTCCATAAGTAGCTGCGCGAAAATCTAGCGAGAGACACATGCTCAACTCGTGGCACTCATCTTCATGATGCACCAAGCACATCCTTGAGTGTTCTGACGGAGACCTGTTGGCGCGACGAATAGTGGCAACCCACTTCACGCATAGGCTCTTGTCACTGGGAAACTTGTGAAGAGTCACACCGGGGGCCGGTGAAGCACTAACACACCCAAGAGCGCACTACAGGTCTTCCAGCCTGTAGCGCGAAATTCACACGAATGGTTGCACTCGTGCAGCCACGTATGACACAGCATGGCACGACTGCCCGGCTGCATGACACAGTCCTATGTGATGTCACGCTCACTGTTGCCAGTGCGTTCTGTCGTTGACGTGAGATTTTCAAAAAGTGCTGAATTTGATACTTATTTCGGGCTTACTTACATGCTTGCCTTATCCCTGCAAGCTGGAGAAGAGTACAAGGCACATGCTTTCATCTAAGATGATTTATGTTAATCTCTTCAATGCCATTGAACTTGCCTTTACAGACAGTCATGACACGAAGCAAACAAAACATCAAACTGAAAAAAAGAATACTAAAGAAAGTGCTTACTTTCCACATACAAACTGAAAAGCTGAAAAGCAACAATTTGCATACATGCTGAGTTCCATGCGAGTTCTGCATGGAACTTGCAGATTTTCAGCACTGTGTGCATAAAACAGCAGTTTGTGTGTTTTTCATTATCCTATGCATTTACAGTGAAACACTCCGAAATCTTAACTTCCTTATGGTATGATCAGGGTTATGATCGTATGTTTTATGCATGTCATACCGTTAAACCACCAGCTCTGAATTGTGTGCCTGAGTTGGTGGTACAGGTTCACAAAGGCTATGTTTAGCCCTTTTTATGTCTAAAGTGCACAGTCGCTTGCACACTGATTTTCAATGTTTATTTTGTGATAGGTGGACCCAGAGGAAGCTCGCCAAGGCCACCGCTGGGAGGTTCTCGGTGTAAGTAGTGGAAGCCAGATACGCCGTAAAGCAGCCTTGTCCCTTGCCTTGGACCAACACAGTCCTGGCCAGGAGCCATCTCCTGAATCTGCGGCAGGAGACATAGATTCTGGTAAGCAGTTTACACAACAATTTTTTACTGTCCTTCATCTTGCTGATGTACTCGTGGGCTGCATGTGTGGATGCACATGTGAATCCCACAAGTGCCTCTGGAGCTTAAGTTCTCAAGGTTTTTGGATTCTTGAAAACCTTCTATTTTTATCTTTGAGTAATGGATCCCTGCATCACTTTCTGAACATGGTAGATAAAGCTGTCCGATTGGATAATTGTGCCTTTCATGCACATCGCAGCCAAATGTTCTCCACTAAGTGTAGAAACTAGTAACATCAACCAAACGCTCGTGTTCTCTTTCATTAGCGATTTTTTAGATTTCTATTGTCTCTCACATACACCAAAACATGTGAAATGAGAAGAAATAATGATTTTTAGGCTTGTGCGAATAGTAAATTTTAGGGTCGAAGCGAATTCAAAGCGAATGGTGATTTGGTCGAATAATTTCTAATCGAATTCGAATAGTATGTATTACATATTATAAAGAAAAATGGAGCATATCTGTCATGACCCAACTAACCTACACAATATATATATCTTTTTTTAATTGAAGCAAGGCATATGCAAATGTCATTCTTTTGGGTTCAAAGGGAAGTGGAAGCAACTTTGAATAGTAGCAGGGTTTGACTTTCAGTAGAATGCAAGTCATAACCTGTAAAATATGTTATGTTTTAAAATTTGCTATATTTAGAGCATATAAGCCGGTATAAAAAGCCTTTAAACAACCTTGAAGTGAGACTTTCTCGGCAGTGCGGATTTCCCCTGTATAGGTGTATTCATGGCATAGCACCCTTTCACTGCAGTGAAACCACCTTTACAGGGGGTTACATGCAGTTTATATATGTCTATTCGTTCGTTTCGAATACTTAGAAATTTAGAATAATTTAAATTCGTTTCGAAGCGAATACTGTAATATTCGTTCAAATATTCGAACTGCTCGAATATTCACACAAGCCTAATCATTTTGTCTACGTATGCTAGGCAAGTAGACAACTTAATAATTAAACAATATTGTGCAGTCCCCTTCATGAGTGAGCACATTGTACTGGTAGTAGTCCAGCTGCCGGAGCACTGGGAAGCAAGTTACCCATGACTGGTCTCCTCTGTGGTGCAGATGTTGATGAGCCACTGTTAAGTGGCACGGGCGAAGTAAGCAAGGATTGCTCAGCTGGCGAGCTGGAGGGATGGGCCCAGGTGCTGAGTCGGTGGCGGCAAGCAGGCCTGGAGGCAGGGCCTCCCAAGACGTTGGGACCTCTCGTGCGGGCAGCAGGCATCCCAGAAGCTCTGCGAGGAGAAGTATGGCAGCTTCTGGCAGGTGCCGCTCAAGACCCCCATGCAGCTCAGGCTTACCGACTGCTGCTGGCACGAGACTGCCCTTGTGAAAGTGTCATCCAGCGTGACCTGCATCGCACGTTTCCTGCACACGAATTCTTCCGTGATGCAGCTGGTCAAGATGCTCTCTACAAGATCTGCAAGGTACTAACACAAGAGGCGGATTCCATGCAAGCAGAAGTCACTTGTTGATCCTGGCTTCATTGATGGGGCTAGTGATATTTGGTTTTAAACAAAAGAATCATTGGTCCCATCACTCTAGTACTAAATTTACCATGCACCATTCTTCCAGTGAAATTAGCTTCATAGACATGACAGTATCTATTGAAAGAGGAAAATTAAAGATGATGCTCAACAGAAAACCAACAGGCAGCCAACAATAACCAGAATACACTAGTCATCACCCACAACACTGCAAACAAGAGATATTCGTTGGACCGGCAAGGTGTATAAGAAGGATCTGTAGTGACAACGGTGACTACGTTCACCACTTGAGCAGTCTAAAGGCAAATTTTAGTTGACACAAGTTACCCGCATGACGTACTAAACGAGGCCTACAATGAAGCGTGTAAATTAGATAGGAAATTAGCACCAGCTAGAAGAGACTCTAAAGTACAGCCCAACTAACCGCTAGCTTTAATAACGAAATGCTCAAGTGCGCTCCCAAACATTAATAATATCCTCCTAAGTATTATCCAATATCAGCAATGAAAAAAATCTGTAAACGGGGTGGGTGCTCGAGCCGACGTTTTGACAAGTGGACTTTTCTTCAAGGCTGGTTCCAGCCTTGAAGAAGACAGGTCCTCTTGTCGAAACGTCGGCTTGAGCGCCTACCCCCTGTTTATGGAATTTTTCATCGCAAGCCACGAGTGCCTTAGAAAAGCATTTTCCAAAGTACCAAAGTTCGATTATCACTGTAATAGAGACTTAAAGACACGTTAGTGCATGCAAGAATAAGCCCTCATCGCACTGCCCACATAACTGTCCATTCTCAACCCAGATGTAAGACTTGCAAACACCTTCAAGTTGATGTTATAGTTAAAAGAACTGGAAGTTATTATGTCCGTCATGTAAAGTCTAGTTTTACCTGCACTAGTAAAACTTCATTTAAATGCTCTAATGTTCACTTTGTCATTGACAGTACACAGGCAAAACGCAACAGCCTGCTAATATTAGACTAAACGGGCTTTGCATGGAGATGGCGAAGAAATTACCAAAAGCATTGGCACAGCATTTTCATGTGGCAGGTGACAACTTCGATCAACTCCAACTTAAAATACGTCAATCAAACTTTCGATCCTAGAGAGAGAGAGAAAATATAGAGATTAGTATCTTATAACAAGTTTAATACACTTCAGCCAATAGGTATAAATGTTTCAAAAGGAGCTCTTGAATCAGTCCAATATGGTAGGTACACAGTGAAAGACAGTGAGACTTAGGCCTTTTATCTAAGAATTTTTCTAACCGTTCTGGTCACCGTGAGATTGTCATTTTTAACTGGTGCTCACTTGTGACATTCATGACTCACTGAAATGTCTCCCACCTTCTGCCCTTTCAATGCGGGAGGCAAAAACGACGTCACAAGGCTGTGTGTTAATACGTTCCGGTTAATACATCAAATCAAGTTCAAGTTTATTTTTCGTTCTGTTACAGAAAGTATGACTATTCCCAGAAAGTGTGGTTATTTGGCAGCAATGTAAGCACTGCGGCAAACTGTGTTCGTATGATCTGTTCTGCAGACAAAAGCTTTCATTGAGGTGTGTAAAAAGGCCCCTCTTTGTACTTGTGATGTGCTAAGGGGTAGACTGCCACCGCACAGCGATGGCGACTTCTCTGCAGTTCCTAATTTCCCCCTTCCACCCCTTCTCTGCTTTGCTCAATTGTCCCCTTCGCGTCTTCTCCAAATTGCTCGATTGCCCCCCTCAGTTATTGCCTCAGCTATTGCCGCAGCCCTTTGTCGACCGCACACTGACCCGAAGGTGGGCAGCCACAGTGGCTGTCAAAATCTTCAAACGGCTTTAAAAAAATGCCTCTTTTTCTGTAGCACAGTAGTCTCGTTCTATGATGACACCTTAGCATGATTTCGCTGAGCACTGCAAATCCCTCATCCTCAGCACCGGTACATAGGTACACACTCATTCCACACACTTCTTTTGTTTTTTTTTTTCAGTCCCCATGGCCCCATAGCAATAGCCAGCGGAACGCTGCGGAGCTAGCAATGCAGCACAAAGAAAGGATGTTGTCAAACACCTCCAGTCCGCTACAGTTCAGTATGAGACCTACGGAAGCTCCACACATGCCGCCGCTGCATAACACACCACGCCACATAACCATAGCAACGCTGCCGTTGTGCCCAATCCATATGGCCGATAATTCACTATTTCTTCCATATTTCTCCCAGAGCACGTTCGTTTTTGGGTTGCTCCACCCACCATGCAGTGCACTTACGGTCGGCGTTCGTTTTTCTCTGGCTGGACTGTTCTGGTTACCTGCAGGTCGCCAGAACCTGCCAGGACAAATTTGTTCTGGAAGATCCCGGGAGGGTTTCTGGCTAGCAGATGCGAAAAAGAGACGATGCGCACTCGCCGCCATCTTTGTGAGGACTCGACGGATCGCAATGTGGGCGCATGGAAACTTTATCTTCAGTTGCCATTACGCTTAACGTTATCTTCTAAAGCCCATTCCGCCATGCAAGTTGGTGAGATTACGAGTGACAGCATGTCTCGAATTAAGACAGAACGCAAACTGATCGTTGCACGTGTGCGACATAGTACGCGATAGCTGTGAGCAGGTATATCCTCGAGCTGTCACTTTCGGGGACACCGTCACTTTTGCGAGATTTTGCATCGTGTTGTACCGCAATTGTTACATGCACTACACAGACTTCAGCTTGTTAAACCGTTAGCGGCGCAGCAGTTTTGTTCACGGATATGGGGTGAGTCATGCGTGATCTTGCGAACATACATGATCGTATCCCAAATGCGTATGCTCAGAAATATCACATCATCTCTTCAACGAACCTAGCCCTATATTTCTAAATGGCAATGCAGAAAGAACTGATGCCCACGTGGCACAAACCCATGAAATAAAAAAGCTATTTCGTGTCTAAAACATGTCATGAACAGCTAGTTGAAAAGTCTAATAGTTGTCCTGGTCAAGACATTCTGTAGACATTTACGTCTAACGGTACATCAGTTAGACCTGCTAATGTTACGCCAAAAGTTGGCTAAAGGATGTCTTGACAAGATCAAGCTAAGAATTTTTTTGTTTTTAGAATTTTGTTTTAATGGCTTTAGAAACATAAGCTATTAAAACTGTCCTTACAGCATGTTTGCTTAGCAGAGTGAGACTGACATGAAAGAGAGAATGAAGGGACAGGAAAGAGCACCCGAAAGAGTTTTTTCCTGTTCTTTCTCTTCATTCTTATGTCAGCCGTCGTGCCGGTGACCAAAGAATGAAGCAACATTACCAACATACCTGCGCCCCGGCAGCATTTATAAATTTTCATGACAGTGCCATGAGCAAGGAAAATTAATAGCCACATCAGCATACTACATATATGCAAGCTTTATATAGAACAGATCGGTTTACTCTTGAGCAAATAATCAATCTGAACATGCGTAGAATCAAGATGTACTTCATAAATTACTTTTAGTAAATGACGCACAAGCGTGCTTATATGCTGCAAAATTAATTACCTCATGATCTTGGGAAAGGGGCTTTATTAATGAATAAAGCAGAACCGAATATTGTACAAAATACAACAGAAGGTGACCGCATAAGATGAAGCTGATTTATGCTGTAGTCACACAAATGCAGGTTCTCCGTGAATGTACTCCCGGTCTCATCAGAGAAATTGCACTGGCTTTCATATAAGCTGGCGCTGTCTCAGACCCAATGTCTTGTGAAAACAGTAGTGAAGAAAAACTGTATACAAGAAAAAAACAAGTAAGGCAGATATGATTTACAAAAATGAGAGCATCAAGTCATTTGAAAGACAGATTCGCAAATACAGATGTGATAAAATGCTGCCATGCATAAATCAGTCATAAGCATAGGTCGGCAAACTCACTCATGATTCGACTCACTCAGACTCAGATCGGGCCGTGAGTCTGAGTCTGAGTGAGTCCAGGTGAATAATATTTTGGTGAGTTTGAGTCCAAGCGAGTCCGATTGTGAAAAATTTCAGTGAGTCTGAGTCCGAATGAGTCTGGTTGAGGAGAATTTCAGTGAGTCTGAGTCCGAGTGAGCACTAAACGCTAAATATATTTCTTGAGTGAGTCCAAGTGAGCTCCGCACTTTTTTGCTGACTTATGGCTCTATTTAAACAACTTCGGCGTTAATATCGGCCTTATGTCGGCTCATGTTTACACTCCCATCGACTCACACTTACTTCAAAGCACTAATGTTCATACACCAGCTCAATATTTATTTATCAGAGACGTCAGTTATGAGGGGGGAGGGGGGGACAGGTGACCCCCTCCCCTGCAAACTCTTTCACAGGTACCGTAGTTCTTGATAAAAATATCTCGTGTGAGTCATCTCTTTCAATAAAAATCTTCTTACTGGATTGCACCCACTGATAACTCATATTTGAAGGTACGAGATCAAAAGGCGCCAAGTAGAGCACCATTTATGGGAGATATTGGCGTTGACAACGTCATTGAAAAAGTTAATTATGCGCTAATGGACTCATGAGTCGACTCACTCAGGCTCAGATAGATTCCAAGTTTGAGTGAGTAATATTTTGGTTAGTTTGAATCCGAGTGAGTCCGGCTGAGAAAAATTTTAGTGAGTCTGAGTCCGAGTGAGCTCTAAGGGCAAAATATATTTCTTGAGTGAGTCTGAGTGAGCTCCCCATTTTTTGCCGACCTATAATCATAAGTAAAATCACAGGTGAGGCACCTATCTAAGGTAGAAGTGTTGCACATTATGTCAGCGACCGGCTGACATTGTTAGTAAGTAAGCGAGTGCTTGCTTGCACACACAAGAGCTGTAACCCATAGAAGAACATAAAGGCCTAAAATAGGGCGAGTCAGTGTGGTTTGCGATTCGAACAGGCATGTCCTCCATAGTTCCTTGTTACATCGACCCAGCAGCAAATGGTTGTCGTATTTAGCATTTCAATTACAAGCCAGCTAAAAAAATTTGATTACAGATGAAAAGTCAAGCTCATTAAATTTCACTTACCAGAAAAAGTGTTATCCAAACGTGTGACGCGCATAGCTGCTTCACGTGCAACGAAGGCGAGCAAATATCTGGCCATTGTTTTATTGAAATGTCGGCGAAAACACACAGTAGAGCCTGTTTCACAAAGCAGGGATGCAAAACATGCAGCAAGCAGCACGAGCACAGTTACTTGATGCCACTTGACAACCGATAAACCGTACAGAAAAGCTGACAATGCTACACAACAAGCATTATCCACCGAGCCACTGAGGACAGAGACGCCGAGACCATAATGCGAGCGTAAGTGGCCGGCGGCCGTTCTTTCTTTCAAACTTCCCATGTTACAGCATATACCTGCCAGCACAGAACGAGGCCTCTGCAATTGCCGGTGCACGATCATGGAGGGTGCGTTTCAACATGAGTACAGCAGAAGCTGCTCGATCGCTTGATTCGCACCACATGCAGCGCACCATGTAGCTGCATTTTGCTGCTGTTGTTGAGGGCTTCTGCGCTAGCGAACTACTGAGAGTCATTGTTAGCCACTGTCACGTGAAAAGAGTATAATTACGCATCTGTTGATATATTGTAACGTTGCGGTGTGCGTGAAATTAATTAATATTGAGGTTCTTTTGTTTGTGGTTTTTTTTTTCTTTAAATAAAACTGACAATCATCGCTTCTTTGACATGCCATTCTGGCATTTGTTGCGCTTTTAGACAAAATATCCAAACTTCCACCATTTGCATCATTGCAAGTTTCTCAGGGCTGTCTAACCATCTTTTAAAAAACAAACTCAGCATTACAACTTTTTTTTTACATAAGAGTGGACATTTCGGGGTTCACATTGATTTGCGCAGTGATCTGTTGTTTTGCTTCATCAGGCCATACAGTAGGTAGCAGCACAGTTTATCCCTGATGATGTCACTAACATTATTGTTCTTGGGTTTAGTTGAAGGCAATTGAGTAAGGACACAGTGCACACATTTTGATGGAGGCGAAATGCTAGAGGCCTGTGTACTGTACGATGCCAGTGCACGATAAAGGACCCCATGTGGCTGAAATTACCCGGAGCTCTCGACTACGGCATTTCTCATAGCCTGGCTTGCTCTGTGACGTTATATCTATAAACCAACCAACCGATTCAGTAAGGCAGTCACTTTTGGTGGTGTGTTCCTTGAGTGAGTTCTTGCACGTGTTTTTTAAATCAAGTGTCAACATAGACAGTTCATATTTTATTGCACTTATTAGCCTCACTTTAAGTGTGAAGTGTTTCATGCATTGCATTGCAATATTTCATGTTAAAATAATCACCGTTAAAAGAGGGGGTCACGTTGTGTGCTAGCGGCATGCTTTGTTCTACTTTTCTGTCTTCTTCTGCAGGCATATGCTGTTCAGGACCCTGAGGTGGGTTACTGTCAAGGGCTGTCCTTCCTTGCTGCTGCCCTGCTACTTCATGTAAGTGATCAAAATGCACTGTCCCAGAGGAAGCATGAACGTTTCACTTTGAACAGGTAGCAAAGCAGCATAGAAAAAAATACATATCACATGGTGCACAGTCATGTAATCCTCTGTAGCAGCTCTTTGCATCCAGTAAAATGCCGCTTGTCCCACTTGGAATTTAAGTTTTTTCAGTTTCAAACTTTTCAGTTTTGCATGTTTATATACACACGCACACATACAAATGCATGCGCAAACATAAAGTATGGTTGAACCCCCCGAAAAAAATTTTGGGCTACGCTACTGAAGTGAACAACTACAACTTAAAACGTAAATTACAATCAAAACAAAAGCCGCGTGCACATCACATTTTTCTTTGTTTTGCTCTTCAGTCTCCTTTCTGCTGACGTCTCTCTGCGGTTTCACATTCGCCAACTGCTCGCGCCATGTCAGTGCGGCGGCGAATGCTCGCCGGCGTGTCCCACTTCATTGCTGTTAGCGGTTGTTTCCGGGAGTTAGTTGAACTAGAGGACTAGGTTGAATCCCATAGTTCCAAACAGTCAATCTTGCGCGGTAACATGAATAACTGCCTCAAACTGTACCCGGGACCGAAACTTGAGGCTAAATAGTGTTCATATAAGCGCCAATTTTGAGAACAGCCATTTATAGGCATTTGTAAGCATTTAGGTACAAATGCCAAAAATTTATAGGCAGTATAAAAACATTATAAAAGCCCTTCTTAACCTCTAATTCGTGCTCATATATCACAATGATGTGATAGGAGTGCAAGGAACAAAATAGGCATTTGCTTAAAATCTGGTCTCTAATCATCACTGCTTGATTTGCAGGTCCATGCTGAGCACATTTCATTATTGCTTGCCAGGCTTAACATGAGTGGGAATGGACTCTAATATTGTGATAGTTGAAAGCAATTTTCAAATCTTAATTTCGTCATCCTGGATCAGGGCATTGCCAAGACATGACAGTCGGTTGTAAACACCACATTGTTAAAGACAAGTAGGGGCACATTCACGCCTGATTTGTAGTAAAGAGCTCTGGTAGCAACAAGTTGTATATCCATACGGGCTGGTTTGCTTCTGTGCTGTGCCCATTTATGTTCTATACTGAACAATAGTGTGCTTAATGCACTTCGACTTAACGTGAAGCTCATTACGATTACTGTCATAACGACATACAACATAAGCTTTCAGAGTTAGGATCGCAGTAACCATACCACTCTACAATATGAGGGAATGCAGAATTCCTCTAGAAAAGAAAAAAAAACAGCATTTGAAATGTCCTTACAGAAAGAAATTGCTGAATTCTAACTTTTCACAATCTTTGGAAATTATGAGAAATGTACAGAGTTCCAGATGTTCCAGGCATGTTTTATAGTTTGAGTTGGTAATATCTGAAACTGTCTCTTAATCTCCTTGAAAGTTTGATGTGTTCAAGATCAACTGTACATAGTTTGCCGCAAGGAAGTCTGAGCAATTGAGCAGGTCAGAAATATCAGTTGGAAACTGTAGTATTGCTTGTCAATCCCAAATATGAAAGTTCATGCAAATCAGCCTAATATCACAAGTCAGATATGTGAGCATGGTTGCTCACATATCTGTTTGGATCATGGTGTCTGCGCAGCATTGTGATTATGTGGGAAACAATCAAATTTTCATCTCTAAGCACCGTGCTTACCATGGCATACGACAGGACCATTGATCCATGGGATCAAAGAAAGTCATTTCTACAGAAGTCTTTATGGTATTCTAGAGACATTTGGACAGCTTGCCAAGAATAATTCAACCCCATCACTTGTGCTTTTTTTTTTTGTGGAACCTTCAATTTCTTGATTTTAATTCACTGCGTGGTCGTTCTTCTCATTAAAGGAGTGTAGACACCAATATCTTCTATGGTAACTTTATTATCTTGTATAGTAGGCCATTTATTGGGGACCATGATAACCAGCTTGTGCACGATTGTGTCCCCAGTAATTTATGGTGCAGTTCACGATTTTAAAAATGCTGCTAAAAGAGGTGGGAAGACAGTGACGAAACAGAGGAGCACAAAATAAAAATTGTTCGAGGGGCTCATTTCTTTGTTAGATACAATGGAACTAGCAAACAATTAAGCCAAGGAAAGCATAGGGGACATTACAGTAATCCCTCATTATAACAAAGTCAGTGGGACAACGAAAAAATTCATTAAAGCTGTATTTCGATGTAAGCGACCACTCGGGAAAAGCTAAAGCAGTCAAGCTTTAATTGCGCGACAACTGTGACGAAGTCAAAACACAATGTATTCAGTGAAGTGAACTTCATTCAGATGCAAAAACGGCAGTGAGCTTTGTCTGTTTCAAGTTCTTGCTGGGTGCGAGCAACCCCTGCTCCAATTTGATCAAGCATTGCATGAGGCCGTGGTCACCGCTCATGCATTCAACTTTATTTCGCATCAGGTGTAGGTACTCCCGCGTCTGCACCATAGTCGGCACTTCACGTGGCTCTTCATCCATCATTCCTTTGTTCTAGTCAGGGCCACCAACAGTGTCAATTATCTGCGCATCCATTGCAGCCATGAAGTCTGCAAAACAAGTTTTTCGCCGCCCCATTGTCGAAGAAACTGCTAATTGTACGATTCGACTGTCGGTGTTCGCGCACTGTCGCATCCACATGATTGACAAATGTCTAGAAACAAAATTCAATTACCCTAGCAGGCATTTGGACCGTTTGTCTAAAGTCGGATGGCACGTTTCAGTGCCAGAAGTGCTCTTTACAGCGCTAAAACTTTGCTCGAGTGCACCCCATGGAATGCTGCGGCGCAAGTCAGCCCGTGGTCTTTTGCCCACTTTCCGGCATCCGAGATCTTCTGGCATCGCAAAGCGCTAGGAAAACTTTATTTTTGTGTAGATTCTATTACGGGGGACACAGCAATGCAATTACGACCGAGATTAACGGTTCAGACACGCTGCGCCATGGAATTTGACAGCTCCTGTTTGCTACACAGTAAACAGCTGGGAGCACTCGGCACTCGCTTGGTACCCGTTACTAGGCGGTCATGTCGCTGCAGCTCGGCGACGCCTCCGCTCGTCACTTTGTTCTAAGCAGGTCAGGCTCTTTGTGCACTTCGAGTAATGAAGCTTAATATGCATGCGTTTGGGTCAGGACTGTAAGAAATTTTAAACAAAGCAATATTTCATGAAAAACAATTTCATTATAATGAGGTATTACTATACGAGGTCTGTTAGAAAAGTATCCGACCTTATTTTTTTTTGCGAGCATCTGATAGATTTGAAACAAGCGCGCTTGCATCAGCCGACCTTGAACCTTCGTGCGCATGCGTGAATTTTTTCCTGCCTGCCAATAGCGTCAGTCACTGGGACGCAGCGTTTGAGTGAGGTCGTGCGCAGTGCTCTCGTCAGTTTTTCATTGCAAGGAAAATGACGGAGCGACTGGAGCAGCGCTACTGCATCACATTTTGCCAGAAACTGGGCGACAGCCAACTGGAAACCATTGGGAAGATCAAGACGACTTTCGGTGATGACGCTATGAGCCGCACACAGATTAAGGAGTGGTACAACCGGTTTAAAGACGGCCGCACATCGGTGGAGAGCGAGCCACGCTCCGGTCGGCCATCAACATGCGAAATGACCAGGTCATTGCCGAAGTGTACGCTGTGGTGATGCGGGACCGTCGTGTGAATATCCGGGAAATTGCGCAAGAGGTGGACATCAGCACTTTCTCTGCACATTCCATTATGACTGAAGATTTGGCCATGAAGAGAGTTGCGGCGAAATTCGTGCCGAAACTGCTCATGGTAGAGCAAAAGCAACTTCGTGTTGAAGTCTCACAGGACATGCTGGATTTCACAAGCAGTGACCCTAACTTCATGAACACCATTATCACTGGTGACGAGTCTTGGGTGTACGGGTACGACCCGGAAACCAAATCCCAGTCGTCACAGTGGAAGCATTCCACGTCACCAAGACCAAAGAAGGCTCGCCAAGTGCACAGCAACGTCAAAGTGATGCTGAGTGCTTTCTTTGACTCCCGCGGTGTGGTACACCACGAGTACGCACCACAGGGTCAAACAATCACCAAAGAGTACTACAGGGATGTCCTCCGTCGCCTACGTGATGCTGTGCGGCGCAAGAGACCTGAGTTGTGGTCAACAGGAAACTGGCGCATCCATCACGACAGTGCTCCTGCACATTCCTCACACTTGGTTCAGACTTTTTTGGCGAAAAGTCAGACTCCTGTAGTTCAGCGGGCTCCTTACTCTCCTGATATGGCCCCCTGTGACTTCTGGCTGTTTCCCAAACTCAAGAGGACATTGAAAGGAGAGCGATTTCAGACAAGGGAGGACATTATGGCTGCAACGACAGCTGAGCTAAACTCCATTCCGAAAGAGGCCTTCTCAGAATGCTTCCAACAATGGCAGCACCGCTGGGAGAAGTGTGTGGAGTCCCAAGGGGACTACTTTGAGGGGGATTAGGTTTCCAACGCTCCAATTATGGCAGTTTTTTTTTCTTCCACCAAAGGTCGGATACTTTTCTAACAGACCTCGTATTTGTTGTTGTTTTTTACCTGTATAATGATTTTCACCTTGATGGAATTAATGTGGACGAATGATCATTCTTTCCCACCGACGAAAGGGGTGATTTTTCGTCCACTTTAATTCCTTCCATCAAGGTGAAAATTATTGCACTACAGCTTTAAAAAAACAACAAATAATGTCCCCTATAATTTCCTTGGCTTAATTGTTTGCTGGTTTCATTAGTTGTGAAACAGAGGAGTGTCACGTGATGGCAACATCATATGCACTACCAAAGCGGTAACGCCAGTAAACCCCACATGTCGTCGGCCCCATTTCACACGTGCCTTCATGTCTCCTAGTCATATTTCATTGTGCCTCTATCATTGACGTAATTCGAGGTTCTTTGACGTACCGTGGTGTGGAATCGGACAACTGGCATGGTACAGGCTGGGCAGATTTCTGTTATCCCACCAGTCTGACGATCACACCGTTGTATGGCCACAGCCTATGTCGGAGAGACTGAAGTGTCACATCGGTTGTCACAGATGGTGGTGCTGCCTACCAGCCAGTTTCTCGCCACTCCACTCCTTTCAATCAGCCAAGTCATTTGTTGGTCTCACTGCTCACGGCGGCATAAAAACAAAAAGATCCTATTTTGTTTGCAGCACAAACTTTTTGTTATTTTTGTAATGAGCTGCCTAAAGTATGCAAGTTCAACAAAGCAGCACTTGGTACCAAATCACTCTCAAGATCGGGAGCTGCGATGCAAAGGCATAGCAGTAGGATGCTGTGAACATGTCTAGTGCATCTATGTCAACGGAGTGGCTGGCTTCGCTTCTGCGTTTACTCTTCACGTCAAAGGCATCAAGGAAACATGCTAATGCTCGACATAGAAATGCAAATGTTTATCGTGTTGGCAAATATAAGCATTCTAGCTATGACACACATGCACTGAATTGCAAACTGCATCACCCACTGCATCCACCTAGCTAGGCCTCCTACCGTTATCAATGTCTGTACGTGCAGCAGTCAGGGACAACACACTGCTGTGATGTGTTTGTTGCTCAAAAGGGCAAAGGCATGCTTTTAGTGATTAGAATGCAATTAAATGACGCTACATTGTGCAAAGTTGTTTATTTTATGCGTCTTAGTAAGGTCACGAAGTTTTCCACTGAACCTGTGCTGCCATATATAGTTGCAAGTTCAGACCATGATGTACTCAGCTGTAAGGCCACCTCAAAAACGTCATCCTTGTCATACACATTTCCAGTGTCACACTTTTGTGTCTTCAAGATGACATTTCTACAGATGGTTATGGTGACAAGTCCAGAAAACGGAGCCACACCTTGTTTGTGGGCTTTAAAATCCAAGTAAATTACCTGTAAGCCTTCTCTTCCAAGTTAAAATTCATCACAGCATTTCTTGAAAGCACGCCACGCTTATGCTTGGCGTGCTTTCAGTTAGACACCACTCTTTTGCGTGGCGTATAATTTTCCGTATCCTCTGAAGTATATACACATGATAACAGTTTCTGGGGCTACGTCATGCACAGTACATAAAATCTCCTCACTAATTGCCCAGCCTTCAAATTTACAGATTGCTCGGTAGTTAGCTCACCTGGCTCCCAGCTATATTTCACTGCGTTAGCTTTGTTATTATTCTTCACGTAGAGAACACGTCCTGCATTGAACTTTATTAACCTTCTTTGGGATCTCATTCACTTCTTTCCAAATTGTTAATGGTTTCATAATGGCTTTTACTGGTTTGCAGACTCACCCCTCTGAAAATTTTGCAGTTGGGCAAGGAAGCATGTTTCATAGGCCAGTTGATGTTATCGTTTGTTGTGCAGTGTATTGCTTTCAGATTGTGTGCTTCACGGCAAATACAGTGTTTTGGGTTAAAATTTCTCTTTCTTTCTTTTTGCAGATGCCAGAAGAGCAAGCTTTTGGTGTTTTCTGCAAGATCATGTCAGAGTATGGCTTGCGAGACCTCTTCCGTAATTCCTTTGAATGCCTCCATCTCAAGCTCTTCCAACTAGAACGACTTATGGAGGTACTGCCTTGCATGCTTTGTTGCATGGTGGCCATTTTTTTGAAGATGCACTATGGATATGCTCATTATTAGAAAACTGAAAGCCAGACTTCATACACTTAACTAAAAGTAGAATAAACCCAACACTTACAAATTCTTAATTACCCTATGAGGGTTTATGACTTAAAGGGACACTAAAGGCAAATATTAAGTCGACGTTGATTGTTGAAATAGCGGTCCAGAAACCTCGTAGTGCTACTTTTATGCCAAGGAACTGCTTATTTTGAAATAAAATCACGTTTTTAGTGGTCCGCATCGCGTTAGCGCGGTTCGAATCTCCCGCCTGAAAATACGACTTTCATACGTCACTGCTGCCGTGCCCAGCGTTGCCCGCTTTTACTGCGCAGCTGCTGACACTAGTAGCAGCAGAGCTGAAGCAGCGGGACCCACAGTAGCAACAGTGGCCATCGAAGCTTGCCGCAGTCCCGCAGTCCCGCAGCGAGCACACACGCAGAGGTTTTGACTGTTCAGCACACTCGCGCAGTGGCATGACACTAAGCCACATCGAGCGTAAGGGTTCATTACGTGGAACCCAGTGAAAAGACACACCGGTTTCCTTGCTGCAGCACTGGCGTTGTGCACCATTCGGGCATCTGGCAATATCACATGCATGCGGCATTTTGTCGAACTTTCGGTCAGAGCGACTTTCACGAGTGCGCAAAACACACGCGGCAGTACGCGATCCCGAAACTACCACTGAGACGCGACCGCGTGAGCGAAGCAGGGCGCCGGGCGAGGCGCAGTTCGGCGAAAACGGAACCTTTGAACCACGCGCGCCGTTCCCCATATGGCAACGCCACGGTCCATGGAGGTTCTTTTTTTCCATGAATCAAGCGGAAACGAACAAACAGCATTTTATTACGTCTTTTGATGCTCGGAAGGTTCTTTTTTTACTGCTGCTAGTTTGATTACTAGTGATTTATCGTAGGCCGACTTCCATACGTCATTGGGATCACTTCGAAAATGTCCCACCCGTGGCGCTCATCATGTGATACATTTAGCTTTCTCGGTAAGTAGGGCAGTGCTGTTGATAATATTGCCGATTTAGAAGTCGTCATACATTGGGCTTTCACTCTGACATAAATTGTTATTTGCCTTTAGTGTCCCTTTAAATATGCGGTGCTGCAAACAAGTCCCAAGTGGTCGATGCCATATATAGTGGGTGCCCCAGATACCTTTAGCCAGGCTTTAAAAATACTCTGATGCGCCCTAAGACCACGCAACCAAATGCAGTTTTCTTGCTATTGTATTGAGAGAGTCGGACTAATATTTGCGTTCCGCTTAATTGGTTAATTAGTCAAGCTTAAATAATTAACTTCGGTAGCAATGAAGTTAGGCAAATCACTCCTATAGAAAAATCGTAGAGTGGTCTGTCAAACACCCAATTAAAAGGTTTCTGCCTTTCTATCCATAATTGGTGTTTTCCAGATTACTGCAGATGCCCACGAAATACAAAAAAAAAAGTACCACGTGACATACGCGCTTGCGCACAGCGACTGCAGTGCTCTCAAACTTTCCGCGTGCGAACTAACACCACATTTTGTACCGCCGCTTAGAAGCGACAGAGCTGTGAAGCAGCAGGTGGTCGTGCGATCTAAATCATCAACCGTTATCGCTCGCGCTGCATAAAACGATTGACAGACGCAGCAGTTGCGGAAAGCGACAGACTCGTGTGTCGGGTGTTGAAGTGAAGTTCTTTCGACTGCGATGCCTTATTCGCACGAAGAAAAAGCAGACATGGTTCTTGCCCTAGGCACTGCCGGTAGACAGAGACGGCAGGCTGCAAGGATATTTCGCACCTGGCACCCTGGCACGCGACCTAGCCCGATAACCATAGTGAATAATTATGAATCATTGAAGCAAAATGGCTGCTTTGTAAGGAAACGGCAAAAAGCTTCACCCATAAGTGACGAGCTGCACCCCAATGTGTTGCCGTATATGGCGATGAATCCACACGCTAGCACACGTAGCGTGAGCGCAGAGATCGGAGTGTCCAAATCAACTGTCTGGAGGATTTTGCAAGTAGCTGGACTGCACCCCTATCATCTGCATTTGCATCAATGCCTGGAGCCCAGGGATCTCCGAAACAGACTCGACTTCGTGAATTGGATTTTGATTCAAGTGGAACAGGACAATGACTTTCTAGTAAAGCTGTGCGAATAGCAAAATTTTGGGTGCGAAGCGAATTCGAATATTGAAGTGTGAGTGCGAATCGAATTGAATATTTTTCGAATATTTCTCGAATAATTCTAGAATATTTTTCTAATACTTCGAAGCGAAATTGCAGAAAATAAAGTTAGACAGGATTCCTAAGCATATTCTTATGAAACAGCAACATGAAAGTGTTCCTTTTCACTAGGTTGATGAAGCACTGGCGGGGTGGTGTTTCATAGTTGTCTTATCAAGAATGAGGCAATGGAGAGGCCGAATTGTATTTATGTACATGATTTGGTGCAACCAAAGTGTTGCCGACAACACTTTACACGTGATAGGCAAAGATGCCATTTCCTCAGCCTCTCCTGCTCTTTCAAATTCTGTGGAAGCCCAACTGATGTGGTGGACAAAGGGGGTGCTCTCTTCAAGTCCCGAGGTCCAAATCTGCCTCGTAGACGTTGATATATAAGAACATCTGAAATTTTGGATGCTAAAAAGCTTTGGCTTCCGATTTTTCGGACTTCCTGCCCAAATTTCAGGTCCAAAACAGCATTAATTGAGCCCCCACCTCTGCCACATCTTTCATCTCCATGTTGGAACCAGCGTTTTCTTGAGTTAATACATTTGCGACCGTAGCGGAGCTTGAAAGGTAGCTTTGCTGCAATACTGGGGTGTGATGAGGCGAAGCATATTGAAAATCTAGGGACCACTTCCAATCTGACGTTGACTGTCACTTGGCTATGTTCGACCATAACGGAGCTTGAAAGGCAGCTTTGCCGCAATACCGGGTTTGATGAAGTGAAGCATATTGAAAATGTAGGGACCACTTCCAATCGGAAGTTGGCTGTGTCTTGGCCAAGTTCGACCGTAACGGAGCTTAAAAGGCAGCTTTGTCGCAATACCGGGGTGTTCCAATCGGAAGTTGACTGTCTCTTGGCTAAGTTCGACCGTAACGGAGCTTGAAAGGCAGCTTTGCCGCAATACCGGGGTGTGATGAGGTGAAGCATATTGAAAAATCTAGGGACCACTTCTAATCTGACGTTGACTGTCTCTTGACCAAGTTCGGCCGTAACGGAGCTTGAAAGGCAGCTTTGCCGCAATACGATAGTGTAATGAGGTGAAGCATATTGAAAATCTGAAGGGGTTACTTTCAATCGGACGTTGACGGTATTCGTTTTTTGGGAAGTTTGAATAGTAAAATTCCAGTGCGAATCTAATCGAATAGCAAAGACTATTCGAAAAATATTCGAAATTTCGAATATTCGCACACCCCTACTTTCTAGACAAGGTACTCGGACTGACGAGGCCACCTTTTCCCAAAATTCTCAAGCAAATCTCCACAATGCACTCTACTGGAGTGACTGAAATCCATGCTGGCTCGGAAAATCCCGCCACCAATATCAATGGTCTTTTAGTGTTTGGTGTGGCATACATGACAGCAAAATTATTGGCCAAGTATTTTTCAACAACACGCTGACTGGCCGGAGGTACGTAAGTGAGATTCTTAAAGGGCCTGTTGAAGACTTCTGCTGCGACATGCTGCTGGCTCAGCTTGGCGCGATGTGGTATCAGCATGACGGGGCGCCAGCCCACATTTCTAGCGAAGCACGTGCATGGCTTGATGTGAACTTTCCAGGGCAGTGGATTGAGAGAAACTGGCCTGTACAGTGGCCGGCAAGGTCACCTGACCTTAACCCTCTTGACTTTCTTTTGTGGGGCTACATTAAGGATCGCGTCTACAACACGGAAACGACGACCCCAGAAGACTTGCAGGAGAGGATAACTGAAGTATGCCATGGCATTTCACCAGTCATACTCAAGGCAGTGACAGCGAACTTGCTCAAAAGGTCCCAGTGTTGTATCGCAACACAAGGTGACCTCTTCGAATACATTTTGTGATAGCACATGTCGCCAAATAAACATAACACCAATAAAAAAATGTCTATGGCCATCGAGGTGTCCGTTATTCCGCCATTGTCAGCGTTTTCAAAAAGCTTTTTCTTTTTTCGGGCATATTCATTTTCCTTACAGCTATCGCGAAATGACGCAACCAATCCTTACGGCAGCACAAACGAGACTCACTACGTCTGCAGTGCTTATCGCAATCATGAATCGTCGTTAGGGAAGCGATATCGCTGGCGTAAATCACTAACCAATGTCTTCGCCTTCCACCTGTCGTCTTTCAGGCGGCGGTACACCCGGCTAAAAGTGATGTTAGTTCGTACGCGCAAAGTTTGAAAGCACTGCAATCGTGGCACGCAAGCGCGTATGTCACGTAATTTTTTTTTTTTGCATTTCACGGGCATCCGCAGTAATCTGAAAAACACCAATTATGAATAGATATAAAGTTAGAAACTTTTTAATTGGGTGTTTGACAGACCAATCTATGGCTTTCCCATAGGAAATATTTACCTAACTTTGTTGCTTCCAAAGTTAATTAATTAATCTTCACTAATTAACCAATTAAGCGGAACACAAAAAATAGTCTGACTTACACCATACGATGGTAAGAAAAATGCATTTGGTTGCTTCGTCTCAGGGCGCATCGGAGTATTTTTAAACTCTGGCTAAAGTTATCTGGGGCACCCTGTATACAGTGCCGTCTGTACATTTAAATAATGCACCAATTGTTCAGTTCTTTTTTGCCAAACAAGTGCTGTCACCCTGCGGGGAAGCAGAGAATTATTTTTTGTATCATTGACCTTCTGTTTTGGTTCCAAGGTTTGTTTAAGTGTGGTTTTTGCCAGCGCGCTAAGCATCGCTCACACATCCACGTGTGCGCAGGTACTACTAGACAGTAAGTTTGGCTTCGTCACGCGGGCTGTTTTCACCTGATGGGCTTGTAAAAACTGATGTCTATCTGGTTTATAATCTCTGAAAAGTGACCACTTGATCCTAGCTCATTTATTGCCCACAGGGGTGCAATTTTAGCTGTTCACACTAGGCACTGGTATACTTATTTATTTTAATACCTTAAAGGCCCTATTGGGCATGATATAGGGGGGGATTTCAAGTAAGTACATACATCTCATAAGCAACATAAATAAAAACAAAACACCAACAAGAAAATAAGTGAAGGAATCTGCGAGTAAATTTAATGACAGCCTCCAGCCAAATACATTCACCGACATCAATGAAATCAGTCAGATACATTATTGATGAGTACAGAATATTTCGTTAAATAGTCATGAAAATAGTGATGGTAATTACTTTGGAAAAACATTGCATATATATATTGCCAACAAAGACCATAAATGAAACAAGGGCAGCCAGATACTGGTTAGCAATGTTACTCCCTTTGCAAATATCCCTGCAGCGTCGAGTAAAATATCGAAGGATCTGTTATCTCGGTGATGTTAGGTGGAAGGAAGCTCCTCTCGTTTATACATAATGATAATGGCAAATTTTGATACTTTTTCATCCTGGCAAAAACGGGGGGTCATCTTGTGCACATGATCGAGGCGGGTTGAGGTATGAGGGGCTGGAAAGAATATGTGACTGGGCGAAGGATGAATTGCTGTGATAAAGTGAGTGAAAGAGTGATAGTCAAGTATGTCGCCTGCGCATAGCAAGTTTAGCAAGGCTAAGCTCTACTTTTAGTAACGAAACACTTGTGTGGTAATGTGAGTAGGATTACGAGATAAACTGGGGCCGTATTCTCAAACGATCGCAAAAGCCGACAATCACAAAAGTATCGCCTTTGGTGTGCGCTGGTTGGCTATTGAGCAAAACTGGAGAAGTGAGGACACCATCCAGTATTTCCGTCGACGTGACGGTGGTCTACGGTGCTCCTGACATGCCTGGAATAAACGAACACACCTTATCACCGTCGGTTGGTGGTGAAGCCTAGCATTTCAGTGACATAGACGGTAGCTTCTAGTATTCAATCCTCGGTGGATGTGCGCAGCATTTTTTACGCTAAAGCTTTCGGCGAGCATTACCTGGGGTTGTTTTCAGTACTCGTTCTTTGCTTGCGCGTGTTTTTTCGTGGTTTGAACGTTCCAGGAACATGAACCGTGTGTTGCTCGCGTGGTTTATCGTGCGCCAGCAACATATTGAGATGTTGAGGCGATGTCGCTGTGGCGGCACACTACAGCTGAACTCTCTGACTACGCCATGTTAAACTCTCAACGAAAATACATTTCACACAAAGTTTCATTGTTTAAATATTATACTGTGCATTAAACAATTCCACAAAAAAAAAAAGCCACAGTTTCGCCGCAACGGCGAAGCAATGAATGCGATAGCAACAAAGTGGAATGTAATGCGAAGAACGGAAAGCAGCTCGAAATTGCCAGCGCGTCGCTTGAGCCCAAAGGACACACGAAAAGAACGCACACAGGACGAGCGCGAACTATCATGCGTCACAGCTCGATACTTGAAGCGCACTGCTGAATCATAAACAGGGCGCACGAAACGAACGAACAGGTACACACAGAACGAGCGCGAACTAAATGTCGCAGTTGTTATTTATTTCTGTTTGAACAGCGTGCTCCTTTCGCCGACGCGGCCACTGCAGCTAGCGAAGTCACCTTTGTTGTGCTCATCGCGCCATCTCGCTGGCAATGAAGGAACGATTATAAGCGCCTGCCGTCTCTGAGTCCGGCCAGCGGTAAAGGGTGTGTATATAACGCTCGCCGTTAGCTTCCTAGAGGATCGGCGTTTCGTGGCGTAGTGGCTAGCGCCACGGGCTGCGGAGCGAAAGGTCCCTGGTTCGATTCCGCGCTTCGGAAGTATTTTTCTGAATTATTTTTCTTTGGGACTTTTATATATATATATACATACATACACATATACGGTGAATGACGGCGGCGGCAACGGGGACGGACAAAAACCAGCCAAGACTGTCCATATAATTGCTATCGCAATAAAAAACGCTGAAAGCACTTTTAACACGTCCTATATTTCAAGTAGCCACAGCCAAGCCTGGCCACTGTGTAGAAGCCAGCATACGCTCGAAAACGCCGCACTCGGGTCGCTCTGCGCTCGTACGGTGCGCTCACTCCTGTGTTGTGAGACATTCGTAACACCAACGGCCAGTGCAACAATGACATCACAGGCAAGTGTTTCTTCAGTTATTGAACGCATCAGATTCTACGTTACCAAACACGATATTTTCGCCTTTCGCGATCGTTTGAGAATACGGGCCCTGAGCAGCTTAATTTTAAACCATTTCAAGCATGTTAGGAAGACCTATTAGGTGAAAATGCCATATGATTGAAGCGTATTCTAGAGAAGACCAAATCAATTAATTGAAAGCGTGCGGTCTTGGTGTCCTTAGTACTGAAATGCAAGCGTTATTTAAGGAGGCCGAGCTTCTTGAGGGCCTTATTCGAGATATGCTCTATGTCCGCAGCCCAGCTTAAATCAGAAGTGAGTATGACGCCCACATACTTACATGACATGACTTCTTCGATTACCAAGTCATATACTTTATAAGAGTTAGAGCATCAACTGTTAGGTGATGCTGTACATGTGCGGCATCACCTAACAGGCACCAAAGGGTTTACGTCGTACATGTACAGTCGCCCATTTTTTTAACCTGAGCGCGCGAGCATCGACTACCAAGTTGATAAGTGCCGTACAACGGAGTGCAGCGGCGAAGTGAATGAGAACATGCGCACGCTCAATGAGCAGTCTTGAACAGCTGCCGTCTGCGGAAAAGCCTAGCAGACGGCAGTTGCCCACGACTGCTCATAGCGCGCATGCGCGTACTCTCGTTCATTTCGCCGCTGCACTCCGTTGTACGGCGCTTATCAACTTGGCGGTCGATGCTCGCGCGTTCAGGTTAAAAAAATGGGCGACTGTACAGCATTACAGCATTGCCTGTATGTTTAAAACACGTGCCTTTTTTGATCATTTCTCTTGCTTGACATGTGCTGCCAAGCTTCAAGAATACGTGGAATTTGTTCATGCGCCAATGTCTCTCCATCGTTTTTTTTTCCAAAGCGGCGCACCGGCTTTTGCTTGCACATCCGAGCGCGCATGCGCAGTGCAGCTGGTTTAACCCTTTACTGCCGGTTGTCGCGAATTCGCGACATACCGAAAGACGCCGATTAAGTAACACACGAAACGCGTTGATGCCTTCACCGGCGGCTGTCATGTATTTGCGGCGAACGTAGGTTTCAGCACTAGACATCTAGCGCCATTGCATGTAAGGTATTGCAAGCTGGAACCGAGTGTTGTGTATCAGTTGCCGGAGAGCGCGAAGCACGTGCAACAGCTCTCACTACTTCGTTGTTTTCTGCCCAAGGGACGTAAGTTCCATCTCCTATAAAATTTTTTCAATGTGCACGCATACAAGAGGTTGCACACGACATGTGACGTTGTTTTGAAGTACGTTATTTCCTGCGCGATCCTGGCTTCTGTGGTATGTCGCGAATTCGCGACATCCGGCATTTGAGTCAGTCAGTGATGACTGCTGGTATGACAAGTTCATGATTGACTTCCGCTGATTTTATGGGAAAAAAAGGCTTCGCATGCGCTTGCCACCTGAAGATAAAAGTGACGACAGCTGTATCAATGACAGCGAAGACGACGATGTCGATGTCAATCCTCATGCACAAGCACGATGTCCTCATCGAGCAGTGAGGATGAAGACGAAGATGTGGTAGACCAACCAAGCTAGTGCCTCTCTAAAACATGCAGTGCGTTGGAAAAAAAAAAGACTGTCAAGAACAGCGGGAAAAGCCACACTGGAAAACCGCTCATCTTCAATGTGACACTGTCCGAGCTCCTATTGAATATTTCAAGGAATTTTTTATGACACCTTCACGGAACATATCGTTCATCAGAGCAATCTGTTTGCGACGCTGAAAAATCCGAACAAAGGACTGGTTCTGTCTCGTGGTGAGCTAGATCGATTTCTCGGTGCCGCCACCTTCATGTCATTCTGTCGGCTCCCAAGAAGTCGGCTATACTGGGCGGCGGAGTCTAGGGCACACATGGTGGCCCACACGATGTCACGTGATTGGTAGGAGGCAATAAAGTCAAGCTTGCATTTAACAACAATGACGGCGCCAAGTTACGTCGCCCTGAAGAGATCCGCTTCATTGATGCGGCGATGCCGTACTTAAGTTGCATTGAACATATTGAGCTACTATTGGCTTAAGTGCCGGTTGTCGCGAATTCGCGACATACCTAAAAGTTTGCACTAAAGTTGCATTTTGGATAATACAACTGCTGATTTGTGTTAAGGCTTCTATTTAAAGCTGAAACACGAAAAACAAATTTTTTTCTTCGGCGCTTTCATAATTCAGGCATTAAAGGGTTAAAATGCGCACCTTTTTTGATCATTTCTCTTGCTTGGCATGTGCTGCCACACTTCGGGAAATCATGGAATTTTTTTCATGCTCCGATGTCTCTTCATTGTTTTTTGTTTTCTCTTTCTTTCTTTCCAAAGCGGCGCACCGGCTTTCGCTTGCGCTTCCAAGTGTGCGCGCGCAGTGCGGCTGGTTTCGGTTTTGTCCTTCGGGTGGTTATTGCTTCTCATGCTTGTTCATCATCATCATCATCATCAGCCTGTCTACACCCACTGCAGGGCAAAGGCCTTTCCCGTGTTACGCCAATCAAACCGGTCCTGTGCTTTCTGCTGCCACGTTATACCTACAAACTTCTTATCTCATCTACCCACCTAACTTTCTTTCTCCCCCTCACACGTTTTCAATCTCTTGGAATCTAGTCAGTTACCCTTAATGACCACCGGTTATCCTGCCGATGTGCTACGTGCCCACACGTGCTACGGATCCACAGCCACTATAGTACTCCATAAAGAAAGCGACAGAATCCCAATAAAGAAAGGCGTACGGCAGGGAGACACGATTTCTCCAATGCTATTCACTGCGTGTTTACAGGAGGTTTTCAGGGCCCTAGATTGGGTAGAATTAGGGATAAGAGTTAATGGAGAGTATCTCTGTAACCTGCAATTCGCTGATGACATTGCATTGATGAGTAAGGCGTGAGACGAATTACAGCTCATGATTACTGAACTGGATACGGAAAGTAGAAGAGTAGGTCTGAAAATTAATATGCATAAAACTAAAGTGATGTGGAACAATCTTGGCAGAGAACAGCGCTTTGCGATAGGTGGCGAGACACTGGAAGTTGTAAAGGAGTACGTCTCCTTAGAACAGGTAGTATCCGCGGAGCCGAACCATGAGAGTGAAATAACTAGAAGAATAAGGATGGGATGGGGCTCATTCGGCAAGCATTATCAAATCATGAATGGTAGTCTACCACTATCCCTCAAGAGGAAGGTATATAACAGCTGCATGTTACCGATACTTACCTACAGAGCAGAAACCTGGAGACTTACAAAGAGGGTTCAACTTAAATTGAGGACGACGCAGCGAGCGATGGAAAGGAAAATGGTAGGAGTAACCTTAAGAGACAGGAAGAGAGCAGAGTGGGTCAGGGAACAAATGGGGGTAAAGAATATCATAGTTGAAATCGAGAAGAAGAAATGGATATGGGCTGGGCACATAGCGTGCTTGTTACTCTCTCGTTTATTGCTCCCCGTGGCACGATTATACATATCTGTTCTTGTGCAGCGCTAAATTACACAAACGATGCCGTCGTGGTTGCATTTCCTGTTTTGGGGACTCGGGAAAAACTAACTCCGTCTTGTTGCCAATAAGATGAAGGATTATTATAGCTTTTTCACTCATTTTGCTTTCCAGACAGGCGCACAACCATACAGTTTTCTTCCGTGTGCTCACTCACGTAGTGCGCTTATGCTATGGAAGTGCGCAGCGGTTGCTCTGCTGCTATTGAGTTGAGCGGCGATTCTTCCGAAGTAGACTATTCCCCAAGTGCCGAATCAGAATCTGATTCATTGGATGTCAGTTCGTCAGACGAGGATTTACTTACGAGTTCAGACTTAGACGATGATGAAGAAGCAACATCTCGGCTATCACACGCTGAAAAGTTTTTAGTGTTAAAGCAAGAACATTTTTTACCAGAAAAGTACTCTGGTATGCTTATTTTTGTATGTCTGTGAGCTATGTTTAATACAACGCATAATTTTTATTTATAAAAAATCGTATATGTGTTTTTTTAGGATTTTGCTTGATGTTACTCTTGAGTACTCACGAATAAGCCATGTGTATGTAACAACAAAAATAATTTTTTTGTCACTTTGCAGTCACGCAAAAATATTTTAGACAATTTGTTTTATAAGTAGAAGCATCTGATGAATTTAATTCAGCAATATAACAAAAATACACATTTTTGGAGTGCATTTTGCAAAAATATTCGACCCTCAAAGGGTTAATTTCCATTTGCCAATTACTGCACCATTCCCTTATCCTGGTGAGATCAGACTGTAGTTCTGCAACGTCAGCTGTGCAAGTTATGTTTCTATAAATAAAACAATCATCCACAAAAAGACGGATTGACAAACTTGTTAGATGCTGTCATTAATGTATTGTGCAGCTGTTTTCTCATCAGCAAATTCAACTACTAACGTTCGTAAATTAGCTTACCTGATGTTTGTACACACACAATTAGAATTTGCATGTGCTGTATGATCACCATACCAAGAAGATTTAATAATCACACTTGAACGCATACAGAATAGGGCTGCCCGGTATATTACTCAGAATTTTGATCGGAACTCCAGCATAACCCAGATTAAGCTCAATATTTCTTTACAGCACCTAGATATCCATCGCAAGATTGCATTGCTTTTTTTGCTTCACAATATGTCCATTCCGATAAGCCATGCATATTACCCCTCGAAACACCCACATGCACGTCATCAAGATTACATAATCATCTTAGCTTCAAACGCATTTTTGGTAAAACTACTGCCTTTAATTTATCAGCTGTACCTCGTGCCATATCTCACTGGAATGATCTTCCTGATCAAATTTTCTCGATATTTCGAAAACGATCACTTTTCCAAGTATCAAATTTTCTCAATAAAATATTTCGAAAACGCCTGTACGCATTTCTTACTTAATCCGCCTTGATTTATTTTGCTGTTCTGCTTGTTCTCACCATGTTTTTCGAGAACGTCTGTACGCACTTCTTACTTAATCTGTCTTGATTTATTTTGCTGTTCTGCTTGTTCACCATTTTTTTTTTACTTAAACTGTATTTTCGAGTTGTTTCCATTGTATTTCACCTGTTATTGTAGCAATGCCCCCCTTACTCAATGCCCAACAGGGCCTGTTAGGTTTTTTCTAAATAAATAAATAAATAAATATACTAAGAAGAGAAGAGGGCCCAGCACACTGCCTTGTGGCACACCAGATAGATGTTATACTTGGGTTGGATCAGATATGTAGTGGTTAAGTTTAACTTTTAACGGGCTGATATCGGTTGTTTAGAAACTCTTGGATCTGCGCAGTTATTTTCTCATCGAGACTGAGGTTACGTATTTTTAAGGGGCCCTGCAACACTTTTTCAGCATGGTCAGAAAACGCTGCCGATTGGTAGTCGAGGCTCCCAAGAACACGCGAGCCAAACATTATAGCGCAGCACGCGGCCTAGGATTTACAATAAATTCTCAAAGTCAGCTAAAAATCGCTTCATCTTCTCTAGACAAATAATTGTATTGACTCAAGATCATTGCGTCACTGACACATGTTCCACGCCATTGGCTTATTTGAACACGGCGCGCTCGGTCGCTGCGGAAGGTCGTGACTTGCCCGCGCGTGCGTGAGATTGCACTGAAAGTACGTCACACATTCAAAGAAAAAACAAAAACGTGCTCAAGGTCTCGAGGTGCGTATGACGTACCTTCTTCCCCCGTGCCACCCGTCCCTGCTTGGCTTCCAGTGCTTTCGTCAGGACGAGAGAAGAGAGAAAGCAATTACAGCGTGTGACAAATCTTTGTGACTCCACTCGCACTGGACGGATTCTAAAAATGTTTGCGGTGGTCGATTAGAGAGGAAATAAGCTCCTTTAGTGAAGCCATTCCATGGCTACTTGGAAAAGTGTTGCAGGGCCCCTTTAAGCATTAATCGATTATGGGGAATGCAGTCAAAAGCTTTTGAAAATTATATGAAAATGGCATCAACTTAGACGGACATATGCGGAGCTGTGTGCAGGTCTGTCACAAGTTCGAAAAGTTGTCTGACATGATAATTATTCGTTAAACCATGTTGGGTGTTAAAAAGTTAATTGTTATAGTTGAGATAACCCATGACCTGGGATTATATGATGTGCTCTAGTAAGTTACATGAAATGGACGTAAGTGAAATTGGCCTATAGTTGTCAGGGTTATTGCTGTTACCAGATTTGAATATAGGTACCATATTAGTGGATTTCCTGTCATCTGGTATAGTACAATAAGAGTCAAAGTGTTGCTGGAAAATGAATGCGAGCAAGCTAGCTGAATGTTGGCAGGTTAATTTAAAGGGGTACTGACACCATTTTTCGAAGGTGAGTTTACTCTGCCATACAAATCTCCTGTATACAGAGACTGCTCTGAGCAAGTGTGAAGCTCAACAAATGTTGATAAGATACTATATTTTGATATTAAAGTCAGTTTTTCCCAAGGCGCACCTACTGACACCGGTACTAGCTTGACGTCAGGCTACAGTACTAATTCAGGTGACTTCATGCAGCAGTCTGGCTAATTGTGACGACGTCAGGTACCAAAAATTTCAAAATGGCCACTTGTGCATCACCAAAACATTCAAAATGACCGTTTGTGCGTCACCAATGGAGCAACGGTGCCGAGTGGCTGTGGAAACATCATGATATGTTGCGCAAGCACGGGACAAGAAATGCATACCGTGTTGTGACGTCAGGGTACAGTAGGAACCGAAACTAGCTCTTGAAACCTTCCTGTAAACACTTTTTCAGGGGGCACTCACGCTTAGCAGTACATTTTCTAGGCTCTTGAGGGCTTGGCCTTTCATTTGACACAAAAAAAAAACTGAAAATTTTCGCGTCAGTACCCCTTTAAGTAGTTTGTCTCTGATGGAACTGGTTTTGAGCGGAAGTCGATTGATAGTGCTAGCTGCCCAGTGCTCCATTACTAGGATCACTGGAAAAGGGTATTGAATGGGTAGTTGTGATATTGAAAGCGTATTATTCAGTGGAAGTTCATTAGTGAGTACTTCAGCAAAGTGCTTATTAAATTTTTGGCAGAGTGCTCTACCAATAAGATGCTGCTGTCTTCCCTTATTAATACTGGCATTGAGCGTGCACTTTTGGGGTCACACTATTCCAAAATTTTTGAGGGTCCATTTTCGTAAGGTTAGGTAGTGTATCGTTAAAGAATTTGTCTTTCGCTTGAAGAATGACACTTTGTGTTTCACCTAAACATTTTCGAAGGCTTCCGAATCTTGAGGACAGTTTGAGCAACTCACTTTTTTGTAAACCCTTTTCTTTCTGGTCAGGGCGTGTTTTAAGTCTCACGTGTTCGAACCATGGGTCAGCTGATCTAGAACTTATCGTTAGTTTAGGAACATAGGCAGCTTCAATTTCTTTTAGTTTATCCCAGAACAAATACCAGTACACCAGTTTTCATTACTTGTATGGTCATCAAAGTATTCCTAAATGATTTTAATATACGAACATTGCTGCCGTATACAACAATGCAACCGTGCCTGCACGTTTTCTGTCTCAAGGATCTCGAAAATTGATAGCCTCTCGGTGGCGATATCACGAATGAAGAAGTTTATTAGTCGTTTAGGTTTTGTCAGGGGCACAGAATCATAGAGTTTTCTTGAATACACAGTGATGACGACATGGGCATGTGCGCCGATTGCGTGCATTTTTTTAAGCTTCTGAGCCATGTTTATCCTAATCAGCATACGTTTCGATTATTAAGGCGAAAGTCTTAGATGCCTCATGAAACGCGAAAATTGACAGTCGGCATCGGCTCCATCAACACAAGTGTGCAAAAAATCATCATCACGTTATGACGTTATCACATGACATTGTCACTTGGTCAAAAGTGCGCCGAACACGGAGGCAGTGCAAAACCTGGTGAGATGCGGAAAGCTTGCAATGCCTCCGACCCTGGAGGCAGTACAAAACTGCATTAGGTGCAGGAAGCTTTCGGAGGGAGGTGGAGGAGGATCAATACATCGACTTAGAAGAAAAAGAAGATGGCTTTCACCTTTGAATCGTTTTAGGCAAATGCATAAGGGACCCTGTGAGTTTAAAATAAGTGTCTTTCTAATTTTTGTTTTTATTATCCATGAATATACAACGCATCAATGCTCAATACCTATGTAAAAGATTTTTTCCCACTTTAGGGTCAATCTAAAAAATTTTGGGTCCATTTTTTTTCAACTAGGACACACTGAACATTGTAAATCTGCAGTAAGAAAAATCGACCCTGGGGGGTCGCATTTGGCGAAGATTATCTACGCAAAGATTATCTACCCTCAAAGAGTTAAAAATTTTGTTCTATGTAACACAGTAATCTGCACACTGTGCTGCTATAGCTTGCATCAGTGCAAGCAATTAATCTATCTGCTGCAGTTACATAATCTTATGTGTTAAATAAAATGATGAAACTATGCCCCTGGGTGTTATATGTTGTCCCTCTTGTGTGTATGCTCCAATTCATTTTTTCACTTTGCATAGAAGCCAGTGTGGGTTCAATAAAATAGTTGTCCTTTGTGCTTGTCCTGTGTCCCTGTCATTTGTGTGTGTTTTACCCAATGTGCATTTTTCATATGTCTCAACAAAGAAATCAACTATCCTGCCATCATGTTCATCCTGGTAGCGTGTTACTTTGCTTGAAACATGTAACTAACTGTAGCAGCATCACTTTCCTGCTCTAAGTAACTCCAACTGTAACATTGTTACATTTTGCAGGTAACATGCCCATGAGTGCTGTCAGGTACTATCGTTTTCTTTTCCTGGTCTTCATGCTCCAAACAGCAGAATTAATTAATTTACTTGTATTGTGGGGAGAAAAACATGGTTTTCAGTGGAACTTTGATTGGGAAATCAAGAAAAATTATTCAAATGCAAATTGCACTAAATTGCAGATTTTTAGGTCAAGTTTCACTGGTATACACACAGATGTGGTACACATTGGCAAAGCTTTTAAATAGAGATGACTTATTTGATTTTTTTTCTTAAAAAGAGCAAGCAACCTGCCAATCAAAATGCAGTTATTGTAAATCACTGTTTTTGTTGTCTTGCTTGCAGGACCAGCTTCCACAGCTCTATGCTCACTTTGTGGACCTTGGAGTGGAAACGCACATGTTTGGTTCCCAGTGGTTCTTAACACTGTTTACAGCCAAGTTTCCATTGCACGTAGTCTTCTTTATCTTAGACCTATTTCTACTGGATGTAAGTTTCCTTGTATTTTCTATATTAATGTATGGCTTTTCTAGTATGATTTGACTTATGGCTAAAATTTTATTATGTCCAAGAATTTCATACCATTTTGAGCAAAACAAATTGTAACTGATTTTTTGTGGTCCAAATTTTTGGTCATGTAGATAACAGCAACACTTTGGCAGAGGGTGCATTTGTGGAACACTGCAGTGTTTAATTTTCTTATTGTTAACTGAGTTGCAACAACCCACATCAGCAACTAACAAGCAGCTTGACAATAGGATGTTTTAGAAATAGCACACCCAAGCATCTTTGTATACCCAAAGCTTCATGCCCTGCTTACATTCTTTTGCACCCCCAGACTTTACGTACACAAAATCTGAAACTCCTTAATAACCAGCTTCCTTGTATTAGATTAGGCGAAAAAACAGTTGAAGCAACGAGCCAAGCATGGGGCAGCTAGTGACATTCACATTTGTTTGATAAGTTCTGTAGCAATCACTCGTCACTTTCCCAGAAACAGCCAACCCAGCACCTGGCGGCAAGGGATGTATTGTGATGGCGACGGTTCCAGCACCACAGCGGCAATCCAGCATGCTATTTTTTTCACGCCTCAACTCAGCTCCCCTCACTCTTTCTTTGAAGCAAGGCAGCGACCTCAAACCAAGTGCCTCAATCACCTCTCACTCAAGTGCCTTTCCCGCTGTACTCGGTCAGCCTGTTTTTTCTTGCCAATAAATGAGTCTACTCTTTGTCGTCGAGCTAAGAAGACATGTCGAGCTTGAAGACATGTATGAAGACAGCATTAGCCATACTCGATGCTGCCACTACTACTGACAGCGGCAACGCCATCAGTACATCTGCCATTGCAGTGGAGTTTCATTAGCCCTCTGCATGAGTCTGAGACCCAGGAGACCAACCCTTGCGCCTGGAGGAAAGATTCAACTGCCTCAATGCTGCACTTGAGAAGCTGATAACTTGCACCAATGCTGGCCAACAGCCTCAATACTACCATTCACCTTCACGTGAAAGGGCAAGGCAGTCTCGCAGTGAATCGAGGAACCCGCAGCAGCAATTGTGCTGGTACCACCATCGTTTTCGTGAACATGCCAGTCGCTGCACTAGGCCCTCTTCATGAACAGGAAATGCACTGGCCAGTCACTAACGGTGGCATGTGACATTGGCCCCCGATTAGGCTGCCTTTTCTTCGTGGTCTACTACAACACCGGCACCTGCCTGCTCCTTGACACTGTAGTTGAGCTGTCTGTTGTTTCCACCACAACCGGATATTGCAAGTCCACATCTGCTCTCCATGTAGTAGTAAGCAACGCTATCATTGCATTAAATGGGCTTTGGTAAATGACACTAGTTATCGCACTCAGCCACTGGCAAAGATGAGTGCTCGTGATTGCAAACATTAGTTTTCTATACTAGGGGCAGACTTCCTCAGCTATTTCAACCTAGAGGTGAGTGTTTGCGATGGGTGCCTAAAGGATAGTGTCACATCCGTTGCTGTACTTGCACTACAGTCTCACCTCATATGGCATTTGTACATTTCGGCCTGTCTCAATGCACGACAAGGTACTTGCAGAGTACCTGCAATCTGTGAAGTCCCGAAATGATGAGCTGCCCTTGAAACTCAATGTGACTTATCATATCATCACCAGAGGTCCACCTGTTGCTGTGTATCCGTGGGGGCTTGCTGGGAAGAGTTTGGAAGTTGCCCGCTGCTAATTGAGACACGCTTAAGCTTGTCCTTCTTCATCCTTCCTCCGGCAACTGGTCTTCACCTTTTCATTCAGTACCAAAGCAGAACAATAGTGACTGGCAGCCTTTACAATGTTTACCGAGCTTTCAACGCTGTCACTACTCCGAATCAGTATCCCCTTCCTCACATGCATGCCTTCCTTGCTCATCTAATAGGAACCGAAAATCTACAGCAAAACCAATTCAATGAGTGCCTATCACCAAATTCCTGTCAAATTCAATGACATTCCGAAGATAGCAATTACTAGCTCATTGGGCCTATTTAAGTTCATCCGCATGCTTTACGGCTTGAATAATGCAGTGCAAACATTCCAAAGGTTCAGGGACGAGGTTATGTGTGAACTGCCATTTGGTTTTAATGCAAGAACCTTACTTAGCTCATTGTGCGGTCCCACTGTCATCAGAAAGCTGTGGCAGAAAAGCAGCACATAAATTATGTTATCTTCAACACTGTGTACATGGTTGGTCAAAACCAAACACTTGAGAACCGAACTCTTGAAAACCAAATGTTTGGAAACCGAACTTTGGCAGACGTTTCACTAGATGGTGTCCAAGCCCTCGACAACACGAAAGGCAGATTGAGTGGCTGCAAAGCAAGCACAGCAGCTGCAGCAAGGCATCATTCTGACCGATGCGAGAGAGCCTCATGGTTGCCTCACTCATGCTGCCCGAAACTGATACAGAACATGCAAAACGCAAAGAACTGAAGAATCGATTAGACACAATCCATGTGGCTCTGGAGAACAACAAGCTCAGAAGCATTTTGCCACAATTTAATAACACCATGATATAACCCAGCAACATACTAGGTGATAATAAATGCTCTCGCATTTACACATAAGAATTGCTTGAGTACCCCTATAGTTACCTTGAAGACATTCTAGTTGCAAGCAGCACAAAGAGCACCTTTGCCTTCTCTTCAAGCTACTTAATGAATGTGGCCTGGTCCTAAAGCCCCAGGAATGCAATTTCGGAGTTTAAGCCTTGGGTTTTCTCAGCCATTGCATTCCACCCCAAGACATTCAACCAGAGGAATCACGGATGTGGACTATCGAGGACTTCCCTTCTTCAACATCCTTCTGAGGGTTGCCCAGATTTCTGGAGCTAAAAAGTTACGTACAGGTGCTTCATACCATCCTGTGCATAAGTTCTTCAGTGGCTTATCTATCTGCTGCATCATAACTCCAAGAAACCACCTGTACCTTCCACTGGCCTTTGGAGGACAGACACTTCTTTAAGGAAGCCAGAACGCTGGTTGATGCAGTGTTGCTGATTCATCCGTTGCCCTATCTGCCAATTCACCTTATGGTCAACATGTCGGTGGATGCAGCTGTCAGTGGATGCAGCTCTACAGCAGCATATTGGCTCAGACTGGAGGTCACTGATCTGCTCAAAGCGCATGAAACCTACTGAGGCTCATTACAGCACCTTCAGGAGAGAGATGTTGGCCATCTATTGCTCCATCAAACGTTTCAAAGCCCATTTTCTCTGTTGAAGGTTGGTAGAGTGGCTACTGTAACCTTTCCAGCCTGGTCTTGATTGTTCATTGTTTTCTAGCTTTTATTTTTGGCCTGTTCAAGTGAAATATCGACCCTCTGTCTATTTTTGGGAAACCGAACACAGAGTGGCTGCGGGCAACACATGAAGGCATAGGTCAAAGCTGGCTGAGCCAAGAACATAACTTCTCTGAATGCTGCAAGGGAGCAGACAGAGTGCCTTGCTGAAAATCTCACCTGGACCTGAATTGATGACTGACACATACGGCATTTCGGCTGCACTGACTCTTAAGTCATCCTTGATTGTTATACGCAGCCCATTAGTACTAGAAACAGCTTTTGCACCAAGTGCTGTCTATCTAGCACAGCAGTCAATGGTGCATTCAGTTCTTTGTGGAGGCACTCGATCATGCCGTTGCTTGGTGGGTGGTAAACCGTTGTGTTGTGAAGGTGTATGCCGAGCACCAGGGCAGAATAAGCTAGCTTTGGAACTGCCAGCCTCGGTCAGTGCACAGTGGTTATGCACAGGGGGCAGCTGTACCGCAACACCCACGTAGCAATGAAGGCTTCTGCCACTGCTTTAGCCTTGATGTTTGTTATAGGTACTCGAGGTGGCCTGAAGCAAAGGGGTTGCTTCAGGCCGCCTTGGGTACCTATAGACACACACACGAGGAGGTTCGTGAATTTTTGTAAGGGAGGAAGAGGTCTCACCAAGTCTAAATGCACGTGGTCAGACTCGCTCTCTAGTGGCTGGAATGATGGCACTTGTGTACATGTGTACCAGGTCACTTTCAAGGCTGACAGGCTTGACAGGTTCTTGTCCAGCTTCAAACGTCCTTGTTGGGGACCAGCCAAACAAAATGGTCTGGGATAAGCCTTTGTGTCGCTGTGATTCCAGGATGGTTTAACCTCTGCCGTGAGTCAAATATTAGTCGTTGAAATTTATGGGGCACGAGCAGACGAGAAGGTGCCTGCAGTATGTCACACGTCTTACCTGCCAACTCTCCCGACTTGCCCGGCAAACTCCCAAATTTTAAGCAGTCTTCAGATTGTATGGGCACAGCCACAAATCTCTCGAAAAATGACGCTAGGGCCGCCATGAAAAGAAAATAATAACTGAGGATGTATGTTCTAAAATTTTCTGATCGCGTGCAGAATGCTTAAGTCACTTTCGCCTCAGTACACTGGCGTCATGTGGAACAGCACAGTAAGATTGGCAAGGGGCAACTAGCTGCCATGGGACACAGCAAAATTTGGCCCTTAATTATGCATGCTTGCACATGCCACATAATTGCGAGCACCAGTATGATCGCTGAAGTCTACAAACTTTACTGGCAATCATTCGTTTATGATTTTGCTACAGCCCTGAGCAGCAGTAAATTAATGCATACATGAGAAGTTTTCTTATGTTGTGCCCCCACCCCCCCGCTCGTTTTATGAATCTCCCGACTTTCGAGGTCACCAGGTTAAGCAGCAATTTAGCAAGCTGGCCCGATGAGGCTTCTTCCTGCAAATGACGCAAGTCAGGGTTGTTTTGCTGGATGGCAGCTAGGGCTTGGAATTTCATAGAGTCAGCAGGTGCAACGCTGATCCTAGACTCAGATTCGAGAGTCAGATCAGATTTTCAGTCCCATAGATGTGGCAGATGTCCATAGACCATTCAGAAATAAAGAAAAGTTGCCGTAGCTCTCATTCTGAGTGGAAGGGACTTTTGTTCTTGAAGATTAAGGTTAAGGGCTGGTAATCAGTCCGATCGTAAAAGGTGCAGCCTTCAAGGAAGAAATGGAAATGGTGGTGTAACTTGGCACAGTTGGAGGCTTCTGTTCAGTAAAACTAAATACTAAATTGACGATTTCAACAGAGGGAAGACATGTGGCACCCATTAATATCTCGTAGCATCGTAATTTTGGCAGTGGTAAAGTTAGGCAAGTATAAATTTGGTATTCAGCTTAGTATTTAAAAATACATGACTTGAACTATCTAGCTAGCATTGTCTGTTCACTTGCAACCAGGGTGTCGGAACGGAACGAAAACCGAAAACGAAAAACGAAAAAAAACAATATTTTTGACCGGAACGAAAACGTAACCGAACCTATATCTATTATTTCGTTCCGGAGTGAAACCGAAATTTTTTCAATCGTTTTTCGGTTCACGAGAAAACTTCGCAATCCGGAACAACTCAGCTCATGCAACGTGAGCAGTTATACATATCTCAGGCTACAGTATTAGCGCGTACCTCAGGTAGGAATTCCAAAGCAAATATATGTTGAAATTGTGCGAAAAACGAAAACAGTGGCAACCAGAGATGTTTATATTAACGCAAGTTGACTTTCGCGCGCCTGTCACGCAGGCCAAAGTGGAGAGGGCATTGTCGGCGCTGAAGTTTGTTACAACGAAAGCTGTTATGAGATCACAACAGCTGACTTTGGCACCATAGTTGTCCGCCGCGGCCGGTGTGCGTGACCGCTATCACGTGATATAAGAAAAAATAAATGAGAAACAAATTTCTAGGATCGGATGGGACTTTAACCCGCGCCCTCTGTGTGGCAGTCGGGTCTTCCACCAGAGTGCCACGCTGGTGCTTGTAACTCCTTCACAAAAACACTCTTTACAGGCGTCATGTTGGGCAAGGAATCGCGTTAACATATGTAATATAGCGTGGCAGAAGAGGAAAATAACATCCAGTCATCAGACAATGCTAATAGCGCAAAGAGTGTGTGCTTTAATGCAGGGCTTAAAGTAAAGGGGGGGAGGCCTTCGATTTCTTAAGGAGGGGCTGTATGTATGTGTGTATGCATGTATATAGGTCGCCGCCCTCTAAGCGCCCCCCACCCTCCAATGAAGGGAGACTTTAAGCCCTGCTGTAATGTTTCCCACAAGTGTTGCGGAGTTGCCCCACCAGAATTGGAATGACTCCGGAATCATTCCACATTTTCCCGAGCCCGGAATGGAATAGGGACAATGCTTGGAGGAATGGAATAAGAATGGAATTAAGCGCCTTTTGCTCGGAATGGAATAGGGATAGAATTACGTCTTTTTCCGAAAATAGAGCACGTTTTAGTCTACGTCCTGATTTTCAAACCTCAAACATTTGGAAGTCAGAGCCTCGAAATTAATAATAAAGCAGTATTTTTAAAGTGGCTGGGCTAAATACAAGCGCACCACATTTTTAAGCAACGCGCCTGCTATAAACCGAGGCATAAGTGTACAAACAAATGCACTATCCCAGCAGATACAGAAGGGAGAAAACAAATTATTTCTACGCGTTGGTTCCCAATGATACCCCCACACGAAAGTGGCGTATACTCTATGCACAGCCTGATCTTGATCTCACGAGCAGTTTAGTACCTGACACACGTAAATAACTTTTGCGACAAGGAAGACATTGCATACCTGCGCACAGGTGAACACAGAAAGTTCTCCTCACCCCATCCATGCTTGCGAGGCGCGCTCGACAAGAGTGAGTGCTGACGAGCAGTGCGGCCCAGCGTTCCGTATTCGATGCAAAAGCACAAGATGCCCGAGTGGTGCACTGTTGCAATTAATACCAGCAGATCTAGAGGGTTTTCTTCCCCATTAATCAAATCTTAGTTTTCTCCATATTCCCGATCGCTCCAGACGCGTGGCAAAACTGCTTAGCCTTCTTGAATACTACTTTTGTAAACAAAAAAATATGCTATGTCGTCCTTTTAGCATGAGCACATTTAAGATTAAACAATATTAAAACACCACCATTCGTTCAAACACGCTAACCACCCAAATACTATAGGTAGCGCGAGAAATGCCCCTATGGGAATTAGTAGGGTAGTTGTACTGCACGAGATAGCTCACCAAGCTACTATACCTCGACCTTGGTAACCACGTGCTTTGCGTATTTTGCAGTTCTTAATGCATCTGATGACATCAGCTTTATGGGGCGTTCATTCTTAACTCGATAAAACTATCAAGATGCCTTTCCTACGTTGAAGAATTGCAGGAATGAAATTGAGCTGCCCGGCCATTCCCGGAGGGGGAATAGGCTAAGTTTTCATTCCGAGGAATTGAAAGGAATGGAATTGCGGCAAGTTCTGATTCCCCGGAATGGAACCGGAGTGGAAGGGAGGCGCCCATTTCGCAACACTGCTTCCCACCCACTGCAAAGTGCCCAGCCATAATACTTCATTTTGCAAATAAGTTCTGCGGAATCCCGCAAGGTGGCGGAAGGGTTAAGAAAGGGAAAATAGACAACCACCCGTTTTGTAGCACGAAGCCACAAGGAAATCCATACGGATTTCTCAGAAATAAAGCCTCTTAGTTGCCGAAAAATTCGTCCTGGTCACGGAATTGCTAGCTTCCTGGTTAGCTCAATTGGTAGAGCGACCGCCCCGGATAGGCGTTGGTCCCGGGTTCGATCCCCGGACCAGCACGAATTTTTCGGCAACTAAGAGGCCTTATTTCTGAGAAATCCGTATGGATTTCCTTGTAGCTTCGTGCTACAAAACGGGTGGTTGTCTATTTTCCCTTTCAAAATACTTCATCACGTTCAGCCACAGCACAAAGTGCACATAACGCCTTACAGATGTGTAGCGGGTACTACGATTCTCCGAAGAATGACGAAAAATGGCATAGTGGAAACTCCGCTACTTCAGCACAATTATGATGATTTACGGCGTAGTGGGTACCTTGCATGTGTACTTGTATTAGTTGCCCCAAGAGACTCAACAAAGGGCTCTACATAAGCCCGCATTCCAGCTTTCGCTGTGACTGTGCTGCGTATTCCGCACAGGCATGGCTATCTTTCTATCAGAACAGCGGTCTCGCACATCAGAGAGTACACTCAATGACGTGCTGCTTCTGAGATCGTGCTCACTCCCTTGACACAAAGAGTTGAACCCACTAAAAAAATTCGTGTTTGTCTTTGAGAAAATAAATACTATGACTTTGAAAGTAGAACTGGTTTGTGCTACTTTTTATGAATTCGTGGTACAGTTACTTCCACGCCTCTGAAGAACGTGTTTTACCCTTGTCCCCCTTTCTTAAGAGGAGGGCAAGTAACTACATCTACACCACAAATCCAATGTTTTTTATGATTACCTTTACTTGGAAATTGTTCATACAAAAGAAACCGTTACGAACCGTTACGGAACGTTTTTTTTCGGTCCGGAGCAGAAACGGAACGGAACTTTTTGCGGTGGAACGAAACTAAAACCGAAACGAAAAACATTTCGTTCCGACACCCTGCTTGCAACAGATTTTGGTGCTCTCATTGTGTCAAATTTTTCTATATAAACTATTATCTCAATTTTATCTTCACTGTGGTCCAGTATGACCAATGAAAATACTATATCTGTATTAAACTTCAGTTCTGAATTTAATTTGTTCTATCCTAGGGCCATGACACATTATTCCAAGTAGCAGTTGCACTCCTGACGGTGAGTACCACTTACGATATTTTATTGGTTAGTCTACTTGCTATACGTGAGGATTTCATCATTCATAAGTGGAGGACAAACCATATGTCTTGTAACTAAAAGTTTTTCAGCAATAGTAATTATGGGCCTACTCTCATAGTCATTTCAATGTCCACAAGTGTCAGTTGCTGGAATACCAAAGTGCTCTGCAAGAATTTTGTGCAGACGAAAGTGGCAGTTTCCCTTAAGAATTGAAACTCTGAACTCGCAAACTGCTAGTAAGGTTCACTTTTCACCCAATCTGCCAATGATGCAGTAAAAACTACTGCACCAGGATAGTGCACCTTGCCGCTTCAGCACTTGTACAATAGACTGACTGGCATCATGCTCTACAGTTTATTCGTACATGAGCACTGATGGGGGAAAAAAAACTGCAGTTGGCTCTTCCTGTCCCCCTCTTTGGTCTTTTTTGTTGATATCTTCCTTCACTGCTCACCAGTCTTCCCTTCTGTCACTTCATAGTTATTGTAGGTGGCTTCATTTAACTTTATGTGCTTTCTCTTGAATATAGTGTTACATTAGAAGGTTATAGTGGCAATTTAAAGCTTGTGCCTGTGTAATGTGACACATTAAGTGCTTCAGAGTTCCCTAGTTAAACAATGTGGGGTTGGCTGCCATTGCCACCAAAGAAAGGTTACATGGACATGGAATACCTTCCTTTTCCCCACTTGCTGATCACTGTCAAAGGAGAGAACACTCTGATAAACTGCTTACCTTTGTCAACCGGCCAAAGACAATTAAAAAAATGTTTCCCACATTTCAAGTTATACGCAATAAAAATACTGTAAAATGTTTTTGAGCAAGTTGCCGTATCTATAGGTTCGAGCTGTAAAGTGACAGCCTATGTCTCCAGTTGTGCATGTCAAAGGGTTCAGGCTAGTGTATTAGGAACCTAATTATACAAGGGAATAACAAAGGCATAAAGAACAAGGTGGAGAGGAAGCCACCTTAGCACAGTTGTCTCAAGCATATAAAAATCCATTTAATATATCAGAGCTCCACGCCACTCTTACATCCTGTAATAAGTCTGCACCAGGATTGGACTGTATCATGTATGGTGTTGTTTAAACACCTACTTAATGCAAAAAAAAACAAAGAAACATACTTTTAAACTCCATTGACACTCCTTTCCTCGTTTGATACTGTGTGGGCAGTGGAGTACTTTTCCTTCTTAGAGGGAAGCTATCATAATTCCAATCCTTAACTCCTCTCATGCCATACTGTAATCTCGAACTCTGACCAAAAATGGCGAAATTTTTTAATTGTTGACCCCTCTCGCCAATATATATTCATTCCTCCACCCCAATTAACTTGCTCCTGCTTTCACTGCTTAATGGGATGTGTGCTGCCATCTAGCAGAGCATGGCAAAGCACCGAGGTTGAGCAGAGTTCATCCTTGGCCATTTTTACTGGAAACGTGGATGAGCTCGCCCATGATATGGAAGGGGTTAAAGAGGAAGGGACCCTTCCTTAGCTGCAAGTTTTAGACTGACAGGACTGACTAGCTGTCTCTGTAATGTCTTTTAAAAAATAATAAACGGGCACCTAATTTACCACTCTGGAAGAAACAAGTTGGACCAATTACAGTGTGGTTGCAAGGAAGGCAGGTCAATAACACACCACCTGAACCCGATGCATTCATATGCAATCTCTTCTTTATTTTGATTTTTACAGATAGGTAAAACGTAAACAGTTCTAGTAATGTGTGACATTATGGAATTCAAGAGTTACCTGCAATATGTTTAATTCAACAAAATTATCACTAGTGTACAGCCTTTGCATATTTGTCTAGAGCAGAAAAAAATCAGGAGTGTGTTTTTGCTTTAACAAACGGAATAGGTTCAAGACTGCTGCCTTTAAGCTTGTGCAGGTAAATTGGTGAGCTGCCACTAACCATGCCTTTCACATTGTGATGGCTTTCAAGGCACCCATTATCAGCTCCACTCTTAGCCAGGCAAGCAAGCCTCAGGAGTTTTCAAGCTACAGAGTGAAGGCCTGTCTTATCTAAACTCTGGACCTATCGCTGAATGCAGTGGCTGTTTTTGTTGCATGGTGAAAACAGCGGTAACAGTTCTCTGCTTGTCAGATAAACCTCCAGGCAAAATAATCTCAACCCTGTGGTCTTAAGCTGATAACATAAACTCACTCTGGAGTGCAGCATTCTCACAATCTAGACAAGCTTTCTGGGTGTTGAACGTGTTGTTTCTGGTCACCACAACAATTTTAAAGTAAATTGAGATTTTTTCATGGCTTCTGCATCCCAGAAGCTCCTGCAGAGGCTTTCTTGGTGTATCTGAATGCCGATTCCTGCTTTTCTTCATGTTCTTACAAATCTGTCGCGTGGCTTTTTTTTTAATGCAGTTGTCATGCCGAGACCTGCTGGCGTTGGACTTTGAAGGAGTGCTGAAACACTTTCGAGTTGCTGTCCCCAAGAAGTATCGTTCTGAAGAGGCTGCAAGATTGCTTCTCAAGACAGCAGTTGGCATAAAGGTGAACAGCTAAAGGTTGACTTGCTGAAAATATGTGGAGAAGCACTACATACAGCTAGTGCCTAAAGTTTGAAAGGCTTTTGAGCACATAGCTGTAATTGATGCAGGCCTATGTTGTAGGTTTTTTCTTTTATGCTGAACGCTCTCAAGAGTAACAAAAAATGCTGTTATCAGTATATGCACTCTTGGACCCACTCTAATATTACGGAAAACACTAAGCATTATACTACTGTACACAGTGCGAAAACAGGGCAGAGATTAAGGGTACACAGGACAGAGGGGCCAACTTCAACAAAGGTTTATTTGTGTGGGTGTGAAAGATATAGCCATAGGTCGAATAGACAATAATAAAGCATGTGAGAATACACTATTGTTGGCAGTAGGAACTTGTGTCCTGTGTACCCTTAACCCCTTAACTGCTTTGGACGAGCAGAGCTCGTCCTGCCCAAACTGTCCCCAAAGTGCTTTGGACGAGCAGAGCTCGTCCTAGCGGAATAGGTACTCCCCTCTAGCATTGACGACAAGAGGTGCGCTTCTACAGCTTAGATTGCATGTAATCCACCAGATGGCAGCATTTACTTGACAATTTATTTTTCTCCTGTGGAAAGAGCGCGATTTTTGTATGAAAAGATTGCTTGTGGGGGTGGCCACCCATGCATAGCTGGCTCGTCAACACGAAAAAGAAGCTTTTCATTTTCGTCATCTTCTTCGAGTGATGATGATTCAGATACAGATGTTTATCTTGTGTCTGGAAGTGAAGACAGCGATGGCAGTAAATTGAGCATCTCCTCCGGTGATGATGAAAACAGCTCGGAAGCGAACATCGCGAGTGCTCGCCAGTGGATCCTGCTTGATGCGGACAATCCTCCTATGAAGCCTCCTCGCTTTCCATTCTTGGCCATTCCATACAAGACTTTCAACTTGTCATCGCCAGATGACCTTATGGAATATTATATTCAGCAGTTTCTTCAAAAGTGCTTCATTTGCTCTCGGAAGCAAGGAGAAAACGGGAAAAAGTTGAGAAAGGAAACTCTTGCTTTTGGTGCAGGAGCTGCAACAGGCCCCCTTGCATTATTCCGTGTTTTGATTTGACCAAGCATGTGGTACAAATATTTTTTCAACATCGACTAGCTACTTTTTAGTACAATCAGATTCGAAATCAGCAATAAAAAAATAAGCACTTTTGGTTGGGAAATTTTCAAAAAAAAAAATAAAGCACTTAAGGGTTTAATCTCTGTCCTGTTTTCACATTATAGAATATGGTATGTCTTCATACTGACAAGCCCGAGAAACCGCCATTTTGAAGTTCACTAAACAACAATTACAAAGACTTGTTACTGGCCTTAAACTTGTGACACAAAGGTTGCATTATGAGTACAGTGTGTTTGCTGGAAGTTCAAAAGCCAACATTATGAAATAAACTTTAAAAAAGGCTTAGAGAAGGTTAATATCGCATATGGGAATTTAGGGTCTTTTTTTCACTTGCAGGTGAAGAAGTTAAAACGATATGAGCGTGAGTACCAACTGCACAAAGAGCAAGAACGTCAGATGGAGGATCCTGTGCAGGTGCTGCAGGTAGTTGCTGTTGGTTATTGGATTTTACTACATATGATGCACATCTGCATTCTAAAATCCATTCTGCTTGCTTTGTTTGAATCAATTGAATTTGGGGAGGCTGATTTGTGTGTGTCGTGTGTATACCACAGGAGTGCTTTACACCATTCCGTCCTCTAGAAAAGTGTTCATGGGACATATAAAAAGATTCACCAGCAACATGTACTTAGGCAGCATGAGCAGTTATTGAAGGGGATATGTTCTTTCTTGACCTTGCACTGTAGTCTTTGTCATTGTCATCCCACCTTCTGCAGTGCTGAAGGTACTTTTTTACACAAATATCGGGTTAAGGAAATGTAAGATAGGCACACCATTTTGTGTGATAAGTCCATGCATGTACATGTGTGCTTATTGTAACGCTGTATTAAGTACATGCTGCATCCAACAGCTAGAAAAACCAGCTTATTCACTTTGTTGCAAACGTGTTTTATTTTTATTTGGCTTTTTTTTCTTTCCTCCACTTAAATTGGTAAATGCCACTTTTTGACATTTACCAGGGGGATCAGTCAAAGTGGACAATTGGGCAAGTTGAAGATTCATGATCGCGATATACTGCGCAGAAGAAAAGAGGGACGACGTCTTTTTCATTGTCCCTGTTTTTTTTCTGCACAGTATACCAAGACCAGGGTTGATACACTGAAATACAGTGCTGTCCGCTCTTAAGATGAACACAGCTCAGCGTGGCCACTCTCCGCAGAGCACCAGCGTGTCACACCGCGCATTAAAGCATAGTGGCGCATTTGCAGAGGTACCCACGGGAGGTGCTTCGCGTCATCTGCAAAAGGGTTGGAGCGTCTTCCATAGTAGCCACCATATCCGTGGCGCCGCTCCTGCTTGGTTTTAGTACTGCAAGAGCGGCATGCCCATGTGCGCTTGCGCCACTTCGATTCGGTGCGCAGCCACTCCAGACGCACTCTGTGGAGCACATCCATGCTGAACCGTGTTCACCCTAAGAGTGGACAACACTGTACATCAATTTTGCAAAAACACAAACAGTTAAACCTCGTCATAACAAACTTCAATATAATGCAATTCTCTACACAAAAAAGTACTTGGCTTTTTGTAACATCACTCCCACAGAACAGTGTATTTTAACCTCAATAGAAAGAAGCATGTTTATCGGTGATTTCAATATAATGAAGTTTCACTGCTGCTTCCTAGAAAGAGGAAGACAGAAAATTGAAACTTCTGCTAGTGCCAGTGGTCACATAGCTGAATTGCATGGGTTTTTGCGAACACATTTTCCAAATCGTGTGCCATGCGACAGAACAGCCACCACACCAGAGCAGTGGTTGGGGTCAAGGGCAAACCTGAATGCTTATTTCCTCGCCTCCAGCTCAAGGACATGCGTGAGAATGCCCTAGTGAATCGTATTGAGCACTTTGCAACCAGCATAGTAGTACTGTATTTTGGGCCACCCGTGCTATGCACCGGCACCCAATTTGGTCTTTTTGTTATTATTGTGTGTCAAAAAGTTATTGTGGGTCAAAAAGTTATTGTACTAAATGCAATGAGTAGAGCTGTGCAAATAGCAAAATTTTGGGTGCGAAGCGAATTCGAATATTGAAGTGTGAGTGCGAATCGAATCAAATGTTTTTCGAATATTTCTCGAATATTTCTCGAATATTTTTCGAATACTTCGAAGTGAAATTGCAGAAAAAAAGTTAGAGAGGATTCCTAAGCATATTCTTATGAGATAGCAACATGAAAGTGTTTCTTTTCGCTAGGTTGATGAAGCATTGGCGGGGTGGTGTTTCATAGTCGTCTTATCAAGAATGAGGCAATGTAGAGGCTGAATTGTACTTATGTACATGATTTGGTGCAACCAAAGTGTTGCCGACAACACTTTACACGTTATAGGCAAAGATGCCATTTCCTCAGCTCTCCTCCTCTGATGCCCAACTGATGTGGCGGACAAGGGTCTGCTCCCTTCATATCTGGAGTTCCAAATCTGCCTTGTAGACTTCGATATATAAGAACATTAGAAATTCTGGATGTTAAAAAGTTTCGGCTTCCGATTTTTCGGACTTCCTGCCCAAATTTCAGGTCCAAAACAGCATTAATTGAGCCCCCACCTCTGCCACATCTTTCATCTCCATGTTGGAACCAGCGTTTTCTTGAGTTAATACATTTGCGACCGTAGCAGACCTTGAAAGGCAGCTTTGCCGCAATACCGGGGTGTGATGAGGTGAAGCATATTTAATATCTAGGGACCACTTCCAATCGGACGTTGTGTCTTGGCAAAGTTCGACCGTAACGGAGCTTGAAAGGCAGCTTTGCCGCAACACCAGAGTGTGATGAGGTGAAGCATAATGAAAATCTAGGGACCACTTCCAATCAGACGTTGACTGTCTCTTGGCAAAGTTCGACCGGAACAGAGTTTGAAAGGCAGCTTTGCCGCACTACGAGAGTGTAATGAGGTGAAGCATATTGAAAATCTGAAGTGGTCACTTTCAATCGGACGTTGACTGTATTTGTTTTTGGGAAGTTTGAATAGTAAAATTCCGGTGCAAATCGAATCGAATAGCAAATACTATTCGAAAAATATTCGAAATTTCGAATATTCGCACACCCCTAGCAATGAGCTCTCACTTATCTCGCAAGTTATTGCAATCGTTCAGGAGGCAGATGTAGCTGACATGGCTAGTATCTTTCAAGCAATAAAAAAAAGAAGCCATTGTCGTTCGTTTGGGGTTATCACAGAGCTTACTTTTCATGATTCCAAACTCGAAAGAAGCTATTCCGAACTACTTTCTCAAGAACTGTATACATTCCATGCAAAAGCAATCAGAACTAACGGATGTTTTTACCAAAATGAAAGTTTTTTTTTTTTTTCTGCTAAGGGCACTGCTGCAACAAGTTTTAAATAAGAGACTGATATTTTTTAGCTGCTTGCAGCACGCGAACACAAATACAATTGAGCACCTGAGATACAATACAATTGAGCACCCAAACACAAATACAATTAGTCTTTATTCATAACATTCTGCGGGTAACTTGCCCAGTTAATCCACTGCAGCAACTGCAGCACAAGGACGTGTTTCTGCAGCAGATATTTCAGTGACACAATTTGCATCCGCACAATCTGGTTTCTTCTAGAAAGAGAAACAGCGGCTGATGGAGAGCAATATGCGTCTGGAACGAGAAAATGATGAATTGGCGCACGAGCTGGTGACAAGCAAAATTCAGCTGCGCAAGGATTTAGATGCTGTAAGTAATGATTTCCATTTGATGCTGGTATTGTATGCCTAAAGGATGCAGTTTCATGGCATTATCTGCAGATGGTATGGATAATTGGTGAAAGCACTTTGTTACCCAAATTGAGTTCATCTTAAGATGAACATCTATGTGCTTTTCATGAGCTAATTTAGGAGGCACTGCAATTTATATAGTGGCGACTTAATGCACAAATTCACAGTACTCCTTGTACCCTCAGTGGAAGTAATGCAGGAGGTGTTAAGCCAGTTCTCCCAAGGCATTTACAAAGGCACCTACCAAACTGTCATGAGCTAGTTTGGTAAGTGCAGGGTGAACCAAAGGGATCGTTAGTCTCATCTGTGTGTTTGCATTAATCTGCATATTTATTGGACAGGTTTCTCTAGTGACCAGTGGCTGGATGGGTGCCTGGTGGGCTTGATTGCTTCAAATGAATAAAAGTGATTTTGCAGGCTCATTCAAAGGCAAATAAAAGTGGCTTTTTAGACTAAAATAAGGTGGACTCTAGAACTTCTTCAGCCAAGTCTGAGGGGCCTTTGAAGGGTAATGATAGCTGACAGTCCCACATTATTTTGCAAAATAAAGGGACAGCAGGTTTTTTGTGTTTTCATGCCAGGGATGATCTCTTTTCCCTAGGGATTTCCTTTTGTATGCAGAATGTCGCAGATGAGGTGCAGTTATTTTTTTTTTCATCATATTTGTATGTATTCTATGTGAATAAATGACATCAGCTTCCCAGAAAACTGGTTTTTTGAGGGTGCAGTTGGCAAAAACGAAATGGAGGTCTGTGACACCTCGGTTTTAGAAATGGCAGTGCAAAGCTAGGTGGCTGCAGAGATGGCGACATCTTTTTCAATGCCAGAATCGTAGTGTTTTTGGACATTTATTCACCTCAAGTAAACAGTTAGATCTGGAAAGCTCTAGTGAGTTGTGTTCAGAGCTTAAGTTTACTACTGATAATAGCTAGGAAGATTGTGAGCATTCGGCAACCACTCTCACGTGGATGTGGCTTGACAAAAGTCACAATCCAGCAGTAATGTGTCTGGTGGAGGGTGTACATAACAAAAGAATGCTCGACTTCCTTTCCAAAAAATACCATGCTTCATATAGACTGTTTCTGTGGCCTTGCACATCTGCAACTCAGAAATGTGAAAAAAATAATTGATAGTAAACAACAATAAAAAGGTGATAAATTGGCTGCTGATATTGTGATAATGAAATAATTAAAGCTGTTCACAATAAATCATTGATAAATAATTTGGGAAATTTTGGTAGTTCAAAAAAAATGTTTGTGTGGAAATAATTACACGTGTTTCTGTGCCTTTCCATTTCTTCAACCCATATACATAATCTCTTAACAAAGCCAACTGTATGACATCAGGCATAGCAAATGTTTACTAAAACTAGCTGCGACTTAGATGGTTAAGACCAAGCTTGTCTTGTTTATTCACAAAGCGACAATAATTTGCAAGAATCAAGTCATGAAAAACTCGGCAGTGGTGTGCTCAAGTCTGTGAACACAGGATATCAATCCACACATTGCACTGCTGGCATGTTTGTCACCACCATAAAACAGGGGCGGATCCAGGCGCTTGCTTTGGGGGGGGCGGTTGGTTGTTGGGGGGGGGGGGGGGAAGAGGGGGGAGGGGGCGTTGCCCAACTTTAAAACTTCACGTTAGTAACCAAATGCTCATTATTTTTGTTCTCAGTTGCATTGCTCAGTGCCATTTCATTATCTAAAATTTCGCATATTTCCGCTAAACATTGGGGAACACGTATCAGTGTTGTTGGTAAGAGGAGGGTGAAAGAGGGAAGGGCAGGCCACCTGCTCGATAAATGAGTATTCCCACAACGGCGAGCTCTAGTATTCCTTGAACGTAGTTTCGGAGTAAGCCTCCCTTTGTTACCCCGCCCCCTCCTCCCCATTGCCTTTTTTTCTGGCCGGTCGTGTTGCCAGAAAATGCCCTTTCTATCTCCGCAGCCTAAGGACGGTCAAACGGAGCTTTCGGAGTCGCGCTCGATTATACCCCGCGCACGTGCTCTCGGAGGCTTGCTCGGTACTTCGGTGAATATAATTCACAGCACCACTGCCTGCCTTCCTTCTTTTTTTTTTTTTTTGGACCAGCCGCTGAAGGTTGACTAAAAGGTAACTTGTTCTGCACGCTTTGTGGGACCACGGCCGGGCTAGACTGCACGTGCGCGCTCAAGCGCGCACGTGCAGTCTAGCCCGGCCGTGGTGGGACGAAAGATGCCAGTTTGAATGACACAGAACAGACTCCTGTCTCTGAGAAAAAGATGGGAGAATTTGAAGACCCTTCGCTTTGCTGAAGAGCTGATGGCCCTGGGAGTGGGGAGGAAACTTTAGCTCGCTTCCATAAAGGCAGCAGTTGCTTTAGCAAAATAGTTGAGGCTTGTGCTCGTCGGTGCCTATTTGAAAGATGCAGGACGCAGAAGAAATCTTTTCTAGAAAGCCTGTTTCGCTCTTAACAAAAGCGCTGGGCTGTGTGAGGGGTGCTTCCCTAGTCTCGGATTGGGATGGACACAGCGACCACCTGAAAAAATTCTACGTTCTGAAAAATGGCCTTCGGTGAGGTGAAAAGCGGGGGGGGGGGGGGGTTGGGTTGGCTTATAGCTTTGGGGGGGGCGATCGCCCAATCGCCCCCCCCCCCCCTGGATCCGCCACTGCCATAAAAGTAATCATTCTTCAAGGTAAAATTGACAGTGTATGATCGAAAAGGGAAAGAACCTGTAACTAAAGCTCTTTTTTATTCTTTGTTGTAATATTCTTGCCATAGTGTTGACACAAAGCATGTTACGTAATGCTCATGTGCACAGTATTGATTAGGTTTGTATTTTTTATAGGCTGAAGACAAAGCAGACCTCCTGGGAAAGGAACTGCAAACAGCTGCTGCTTCGTTGGCAGAGCTTGAAGAAGAGAAGCGTCGATTGGACACTGAAGTGGGCCAGGTGCGCCATAACTCTGTAACGGTGCCCTTTACAGGAAAGCACAGTTAAGCCAGGGTCCTTGAATACCTTTATACTGGTCGTGAAACTCCCACGTAACGCTATGGGAGAGCTTCATATAGCACCCACAGTTGCTGCACCACGGCGTTGCATAGCTAGGAGGGTACACTATAAGCATTCTGGGTGCTATAGTCGCTATAATGTATGCTATAGATTCTATAATAAATGCTATAAAAAATGGACACTCATAACTAGAGACCGGATTTTTGGCAAATGCCTATTTTGTTCCCTGCACTCCTATCGCTCCATTTTGATATATGAGCATGAATTAGAGGTTAAGAAAGGCTTTTATAGTGTTTTATAGTGCCTATAAATGCCTATTTTTAGCGCTCATGCCTAAATGCTTACAACTGCCTATAAATGCCTATTTTCAAAATTGGCGCTTATATGAACGCTATTTAGCCTCAAGTTTCGCTCCCGGGTGCTGTTTGAGACCGTTATTCATGTTACAACGTAAGATTGACTGTTGGGAATTATGGGGTTCAACCTAGTCTTCTAGTTCAACCAACCAACAACCGCTAGCAGCAGTGAAGCGGGACACGCCGGCCAGCATTCGCCGCCGTGCTGACATGGCCCGAGCGGTTGGCGAATGCGAAACCACGGAGAGCCGTCAGCGGAAAAGAGAGTGAAGAGCAAAAAAAAGAAAGAAAAATGTGATGTGCACGCAGCTTTTGTTTTGTTTGTAATGTACTTTTTAAGGTGTTCACTGCAGTAGCGTAGACAGAAATCTTTTGCAGGGGAGACGGGGCGACGACCATACTTTATATATGTTCGTGCATGCGTTTGTGTGCGTGTATTACACACACGCAAAACTGAATAGTTTAGGGGAGGGGGAAGGACGACCCCCCCCCCCCCCCCCTCCGCCTGTCTACGCCAGTGGTTCACTGCCAGGGGAGAAATTAGCTCTACGCAATTCGACCCGGCCAATAGGAGGAATCCCTCCCTTCTGGTCTTTTAGCAATCTGGCTGTCTGCTCCTGCTCTGCACTTCTCAGTCATGCCGGAAAGACACCCAGGAGTGTGTTGATTCGACAGTGGACACTTGACTCACTCTGCAGAACACGGGAGTGCGAGCCGTGTGAGACAAAGCTGGCTATTTTCAAATGTTGGCGCCTTTGTGTCATCTTGAGCAATAACATTTTTGTTTTCCTGTCGTAGATAGAAGTCGTGCACGTATTCGTTTGAAATTATCTGCATTTATGTGAAAATTTATTGTGCCTATATTTACGATTTTGGAAGCCTAAAACATTGTTTTGCCTGCCTATTTTTGGCGCCTAAAAGCAGCTTTTTCAGCGCCTAAAAATCCGGCCTCTACTCATAACATTCATGCATCTGTCCATCCATCCGCACAACAAAGAGGGCAGCTGCGGCAACCAAAGGGGTGATCACCGTTAGTGGAGTGTTGGCGCGCCGTGTTCCTGTGCATGCTTGTATTTGTTTCACATCGGGGTTCTCCCCATGGTAGGCGGCGGGGGAAATGCCACCGACCACTCCGCTTCAGCACCCACTGCTCTTGCTCACTGCCCACCGCCTTCGATATACGGCCCATCGCTCCGATTGACCCCTTTGAAATGCGCTCCTGAGGAACCAATAAGCAACTGTGCACGCACAACTCCAGCGAGCCGGGCCTCCCACCACCTAGTTATGTAAGAAGGAGTCTGAACAGGTGGCCTGGTGGTTTAAAGATCGCCAACTCCAGTGCCAGTGCTAGAACACATGCACCCTTGCTTCCGTGTTATATGTGCATCATAGATGCCAGAAATGCCGCGACCAGAAATGAAATGTGGATGTGTGTTTAAAAGTTTAAAAACTTGAAATTGTTAAACTTAATATCACTCCTCCCCTCCCCCACCCTGCGCTCAAAATGTCCACCCGTAAAAAATTTCCTGGGAGAACCCTGTTTCACATCAATGTGTTTCTCCGAGTAGGGACATCAATGTTTAGTAGGGTTGTGCGAATAGGGAATTTTGGAACCAATCGAACACGAATCGAATACTAGTTATGACATTGAATTGAATATGAATACTAATCGAATACTCTTTGAATAGTTTTCGAATAGTAAGGCAACCATTTTCAAAACAGTCCTAGAACTCCACAAACTCCACAACATTTTAATTTAAACAAATACTCACAAACTTTCACCAAAGAACATTACTGTTACTTTTAACCGACTCAAAATGCCTCAATCATTAAAACTGAGGTAAGCTCGTATACAGCAGCGACGAGAGCCTTCGAAATATTTTGTAACTGTAGGTTGAAACAGCAGTGGCTACAGTAATCAAGGTGGTACTTTGTCGCCTGCTTTTAAATAAAATTGAGATCCGAACACCACGCATGCAGCTAAACCTGTAATAAAACTGATAAATCCGTCACCACGTATACACATGACTGCCCTTCCAAACGCGGCAGACCGATGCCCTTCTACTCACGGCAGCATCTCTGGCGGCAACATTTGTCCATATATGAAACTTTGGTGGGAGTTTCATGACCAGAGGAAAACTATTAAAGGAACCCTGGTTAAACCTTGATATAATGTTGATAAAAGCAGAAATTTACTTTGGCATTTGAAATGCAATAAAACCTTGATAATTTGAACCGGGTTATTTCAAAATCCCAATTGTTTATAAGAATTTCTGTGACTGCATATTTTCTAATGTAAACGTGAGTGGATAATTTGAAGCAGTAGCCTGCACCAATAGCCTGCACCAACCCAGTTAAATTTGAAGATTTCGGGTGCTATCTGGCAATACCCAATATTGATTTTGCAGCAAACCTAGGTAAACAACAGCCTTTTGGAGCCACTGCATGGTGGCTCCAAAATGATGCATAGTGATGTTGTTAATTGATAGGTGAAGTGTTCGAGCCATGTGGCTGCAAGCACAACACAGAAAAAAAAGTGGTCTATGATGTACCTTGCAGACAGCAGTAATCCGTGTCTGCGGAGAGACATGCTTTACTGCAACACATCAGTCAAATGTGAGCATCTGGTCACGTGCTTCTCGCAGTATCAGTGCTTCATGATGCGTGCATTTTCCCATTCTTCCTATTAAATAGAAGAAATAAAGGCTGATTTGTGGTTTCTCTGGCAGCTTGTGTACCGATGCTGCAGGTGAAGTGCTTGCCGGCTTCAAAAACTTTGTTGAACCTCCATTGGATCACTTTTTTTTTATTGTAAACAGTGGTGAATCAATTCTCGTTTTAAAAAGTCCAAAACTGTAATTGTATGAAAAGCAAAGTGTAACCCTTATCTGATCATACAGTGATAGAGAGAAGGTGCTCATTGCACTGATCAGATGAGCCAGTGATTATGCTGGAGTGAGAAACTACATACCATGCAGTGGTGTACTGCATCGGCACTTTAGTGACAGAAAAGTAAGACCCTGTCTCCACTAGTTGTGCATGATTTCTGTGGCTACATATTTTCTACTGTAAACGTGACTGGATAATTTGAAGCAGTAGCCTGGGTGTACCAGTTTTCCTTGGTGTACGGCAATACAAACATTGCGTGGGCGCTTGCCGTTTTACTTAGGCTGTGGATGGAGCCCCAGTGCTCATTCCCGCACTTATCCATGCAGCCACAGGTTATTTCTGTCTGTCCAGCATTGTGTACCTAGTTAATATAACTGTTGGAGAAATTATTTGTGTCAGTGTAGTGTTTGTGCCAGCCAGCAGCATGGTTGCCGTGTTCAAGCACATACTCAATAGCCTGTAATGACAGACAAGTAACTTGTATACCACTCCATAGTAAAATGCCACAAAGGGAGGTTGGGGCACAGGGTGTGGTGGACGCTTCGCAAAATTGTGATCATGTGGCGTCATCACTGCCATCACTGTTCACTCCGACAATATGTTTGGAGAGCTATCACTACATGGAGAAGGGTGGGAATCTAATTCTTTGCCAAATTTAGAGGTTTGATCATTATACGAGTACATACAGTAGTTGGTCAGGTAGAAAAAATCCTCACTTCTTTGTAAAGACATCAGCAGGGAATTGAAAACTTGCTTTGCATGTACACAGAAGGGAATAATGGTGTTGTGACATGGAATCATTTTATGCAATAATTGTGGTTACATTACTGCCAAGCTTATGCCCAGGTTCTCGTTGAAGCATAGCACTTTATATTTGTTTAGGACTGGAGCATGCACTTCAAGTAGGAACAATGAAAAACTGAAGTGGCCATCACTGTAGAGTTATGGCAACACCTGTTCATTCAGTTGGTCAACATCTGATGTTTCATTAAGATGTGGAAACAAATTCAGAGTGCTTGGATTTGCCTCTACAAACGTGCGCAGTCATGAGGCAGCTTCATGGCACAACTGTGAGCATTTTAATGTAGCTTCAATCAAATTAAGGTGTTGAAAGCCACCTTATGTGTTGTAGCTTTTTCCCAATAAACTAACTGATTTTGTCGCACAGTGTGAAAGTTCCTTCGTTCGCAGACAACCACATGTAATTCAACCATTTGGCTATTGGTGCCTGCAGAACTATGTTTATTGCCTCGATCTTTCTTCATCGCAGCGGTGAAACTTTGTTGTGCTTTTGAAATCGCTGATAAATATGCTTTTGTTATATTGAGGTTACACAAATTCATGGCATTCTATGGACGTTAAGTTATAAAAAAAGTAAATACTTTGTTATATAAAGGATTTTGTTATGTTGAAGCTCATTATATCAAAACTTAATGGGACTTGCTGTAGGTTCTTGTACAAATCAAGTTTTTCTTATGTTCATCTAGATGCAGGGCCGATACAGAACAGCATCAATGAGTGCAGGTGTGAAATAGACAAAACACAGGAGATATACTACAGAGAAAACAGTCACCAATTAATTTTTCAGACCTCCTGGATTATTTATTTAGGCTTCACTGCCACCTAAAACCAATGTGGAATGTTGACCATAATTTCAGCCACCATACTACAGTAGACTCTTGTTAAACAAAACCTGAAGCGACTAGAAAAATGTGTGCCACTTAACAGTAGTTCCGTTTACTGAGATATGCACAGGAGTACAGGATTCAAGTACGAAACCATTTGCATTAGAGGCAGCTGTTCCATTTAAGCAGCAGTTCAGCTTAAGAGATTTCCTTTTACTGAGAGTCTACAGCTAGCGCAATTTTTTTTAACTTAGCTGCTTGTAAGATGTGAACATGATGACAATTGAATGGTGACAACAAACCATATTGCTGCCATTCAAGATGCCACCTGTGCATAAACTTCGCCTTCAAGGCTCTTCCATTTTCCTTAGTGTCGTATGGCCACTTCTAAGAACTTTGGCGACTCTGAACTAAACCACAGCTTTGGTTGCCTACTCCCCACATGATAGCCAGCGAGACTGCGGGGCGGTATGCCATCACAGAAAGTTCGCCCTTTATACAGTCAACGTCTCATTTTTCAGACTCCCTAGGGACCGTGAAATTGTCCGAAAATTAGGGAAGTCCGAAGAAAAGAATTCAGGCTTTTTTTACTTCACTCAAGCGGTCAAATCGCCACAGCCATGTCCAAAATAGCTTTCAGTGCCTGCTAGTACACTTATCAGGCATTTCAGTACTCGACAGCTGCTAGTTGTGCACAGCACAAGTGGCCTCCTAATCTCACACCGTCACTGCCAGGGCGCATGGTGCCCGTACGCATGCATTTGTCATGTGTGTTCATCGTGCCCACTTGTGTTCATCGTGCATTCATTCTTGTTCATCGTGTTCATCGTGCATTCATTCTTGAGAGCAACACGTCCGTGCAGTACACTAAGTAGTTTTGCACAAAGTGGTAGCGGTGAATGGCGGTGAGGTGCGTTTGTATTGTCACCTATTAAAAGTGTGCACTTACAACTGCGCTACGGTACATGCCCGGCCAAGCAGTTAGCTGAAGATATTATCATAATGGGGTTTTCAGCTATTAAATCGTACTGGCACGTTTGCCGCCTACCACTGTATCATGCCTCCATGCATTTCCGTTCTTATCCGTAGAGGCATCGCCAGGCTATGCCATGACAGTGGCCCCTTCAGATTCTCAGTATGGCTCACCCTTTGTAACCGTGGCATTGAGGCAAAGGTGACTTTATGGAGTCCGTTACGGCCAAAAATGGAACAACTCGCAACAGCGCTGATTCAAGACTGCGAGATGATAGACATGGCAGTATTGGGGTCTTAAATTAATGCCATTTCGGACCTGCAATTTGAACAGAAAGTCCAGGAAACTGAATGCGGAAGAGTTTTGGCGTCCGAAATTTCAGACGTTCTCATACATTGACTCTGTGAGGCTTTTGGCAGTGCCGCAAAAGCATTCGAATTTTAAGGCATGTCTTAAAAATCAACACTGGACTGTATATGTTATTAACTGTATGTGGACAATTACTCAGAGATCGGGTGTGTTGGATCTGACATGTTTAGTCTTGCACAGAATTGTGACCTTTGAAGTTGCAATCCAACAAACATTGATGGAATGAATCATAGACCTCTCCATACAGTCTCAGTAGCTTTTCAGACACATGTTGTTTACGAACAATGGTGTGAACATACCCAGTGTTCCTTTGATACCTAATTAATATATATTGATTCCTTATCAGATGGCTTCAATGTTATAATAGCATGTCTAAATTTATGCTGTTAGTATGCTCATTTTCACAAAATTAGAAATTAGACTTCAAGGGATGTACTAAAGACAGTGATTAAGCCTATCTGAATTACTAAATAAATGTTTTACATGGCCAATGCTCCACTGTTACCAAAAACTGATTTTGTAAGCAAGAAAATGACCTAGCAGGAAAACTGAATGGCACTGCCTGTTGGCAAATGCAGACATCCAGCACTTCTGGTTATAGGTAACCCTGGCTACAAATTTTCAAGTGAAAAAAAGAATTCTGAAAATGAAAAATAAATTGCATTCCATTTGGACTTAAAAGGCAGCACAGCTTAGCCGAATTTAATTTGGTTTTTCTACTAAGAAAATCGCCGGTGTTTATACCACCTTGTTTTAGTTGGGGATGCTGTAATAACCTACAAAAATAAAGTGCACTAAGGTAGTGTACAGGCTGTTTTGTCAGCAGCTTAGAAAGTCAACTTATTCCAAAACACCTCTTCTGCTAACAGCATGGCTCAGTAGCACTACATCTCACTAGGCTTGAGCAGCTCAAAGCCAAGTTGCAGGTGTAAAAATGAAGGCGTTTCCTCACTTATCTATCGTAGTTGAGATGAGGTGAAGCAAACTAAAAGCCAGTAGCACCATTTAGTTGTTGTGAGCACTTGGCACAGGAACAATAACAAATTCATGGAGAAGCTGGCACAGAAGAGTGTTGCCATGTTTCTTTATATTATTGGCATTTTAGCCACTGACTGTTGTTGAAAGTCAGGATAGTTGCAGTAAACAGACAGAAATACATATGTGATGTCGTGCACGATTTCTGTGCTTATTCGTGGCACTTTATGGGATAAACATCAGGCTTTGTTTAAAAACTTCTTATGTGAGACGTAATGAAACAGTGATTCAATGAATTCGAATATGATTCCATGCAGTTCAAAAGCACATTTTTCGTGTCACTCCTGTAGTATGAGCTTGGAGTAACTCTGTAAGCTGGGGCCATATTCCGATATGATCACTTTTGGAGATATCGCCTAAATGCTACTTTCAATGTGCACTGATTGGCTGGTTGAGAAAAGGCGGGCAAATGGTTGAAAGTTATCATCTCGGAGTACAGCCTTTGAGCTACTATGCTGCAGTGTGACAAAACACAGCTGCCTTGTTTTGCCTACTAGCTTTGAAAGTGCTGAAGGAAAGTACTGAAATGAAGTGTAGACTCCATATTTGCTTTTAGCACCCCTTTAAACTTGTTTGGTACTTTTTGTCCTTCCATGTATGTAGATCCATCTTGAACGAATACTAGCGCGACAAAAATGAGGACGAGAATGGAAAAGACAGACTATAGCTGTAGTCTGTCTTTTCTTTTCTCGCCCTCGTTTTTGTCGCGCTAGTATTCGTTCAAGATGGAAGTACACCAACTCGCCCAATTGACAGTTCTGATGCATGTATGTAGAAGCTGCAGTGCTAAATTATTATTTTTTTTTTAACTACAATCTCTCAGTAAAATCCAATTTTACCTGCTGTTAGGGATTGATTAAAATATGCGTCCTTGTCATTCATAATTTCTAAGTTACTTTTTCTTTTTCTCTCAAACAGCTGAAGGAGATGTGCCGGCGTGAGCTGCAAAGGGCTGAAACTGAATCTGTGCGCAACACTGCCATCCTGGCAGAGTACAAACAGGTTAGACTTCTTGTTTTGATGCGTTCTGCATTCTTATACCTTGTCAACTGATGCACAGAACAATTCTGTAGCGCTGTTTGCTGATGATACTAAATATTTGAAATGAAGGTATCTTGAGTAACTTGCATATGTAAATAAAATTTTGACAATTATAGTGACTGATAGTTTTGTGTCTGTATGTGGGAGTTGCTTTAAGTATTAAGGAGGTTGTCCACTGTATGATGAACTATATTTGGTGTACTAATACACTTGACTTGCGTTAATTTGACCCTAATGGGATCAACAGAATTAAGTGAAATAAGCAAAATAGAAAAAAAAAACTCGCCACTGACTTACAGTAGAACCCCGCTGTTACGTTCCTCACTGCTGCGTTTTCCCGGCTGTTACGTCGTTTTCCGCCGGTCGCGGCATAGCTCCCATAGGATACAATGTATTGGGAACCCCGCTGTTACGTCGTAACTGTCGGACCGTTCCCGTATGATACGTCGCGAAGTGCGCTCGGAGCCGACCAAGTGACTACCAAAGAGAGCGGCCATGGTGCATTTTCACGCAGCTTGGCCTCGTTTGACCGTAATATTAGCCGCATGAGAGGCGCAAGCAACAGAATCTTTCAATTGATGCAAACGAAAGCATGGCCTTCGAGATTCAAATTGCAAAGATGGCGTCTATGACGTAACTGCTCGCGAAAGCAAGGCCTTCGAGATTGGCATTTACTATTGACAAAAGCATAGCCTTTGAGATTTGTATTGCACAAACATGGCGTGTATGACGTAATTGCTTGCGAAAGCAAGGCCTTCGAGATTAGCATTCACTTCTGCTATCGCGTTGGCGTAGACTCATCGTCATCGTTATTTGTCGGAGAACGGGAGGAGTTCGAGCTGGTTGGAGCTCGCATGGTCGTGCGTGCGGTTCGCGGTCGGACTCGCCGCGCTGGTCGTGATTGCGTGTGCTTAGTTCTTTCACGCCTACAGCTGTTGGTGTTAAAAAAATCACATACGTTGATTACATTTCTGTGGATGAGGCCGTCCTTAGCTCCGCATTTCTATCCATCGACTAGATCGCGGCTGAGCGCGCCAATTTTCGTGCTGCTCGTAAGAATTGAAATAAAATTCTGTACCACTAAATATTTTGCCATTTTTCCTGTTTTTCGTCTCTTACGTTTCCCGTCTCTTACGTTTATTTCCTACGGTCCCTTCAAAAACGTATCAGCGGGGTTCTACTGTATTTGGCACTATTTTCCCCACTCATATGACATGTTTAAATTGTATGAGCATTTATATTTTATAAGTTCACAGTAGAAAACAAACATAAAAATCAAGGAAATACGACGGAAAAAGGGAACACTAAGAAGCGGTTTGCAAAAAGCAGCAAAATAACAAGCAGTGATATATATTCTCCTGGGGTGTTCTAAGCATCCATAAGCAGCATGCGAACATAAAACTTCATCTTTCTCAAATTGTGTTTTTTGTAATATTCTCAAATTGAATGCACCATTGCAATGAAAAGAAATGCGAACAGCGGAAAATGTGGCTTTCGGCACAGTCAGTGCAGCTTGGTGCTGGTCGGCTAGGCCGAGCCTATGTGCCCATCTCCGATATGCCTTGGTTTATCATTAGGTGAATCTGTGCTTTCATTTGGCATCACCGTGGCGCTAGAATCTTGTTTCGGCTGGCACTATCGCACCACATGTGCTTATCCTCTGGCAGAGTGATGCCTAGCGTCAGCTGGAACAAGGTTCCAGCACTACAGTGATGCCGACTGAAAGCACAGATTTGCCTAATGATAAACCAAGGCATGTAGGAGTTGGACACGTACCCCCACTTTAGCCAACCGACACTAGGCTGCGCTGACTGTGCCGAAAGCTACACTTTCTGCTGTTTGTATTCCTTTTCATCACAGTAGTACCTTTTCTCAATAATTAAAATAACTGATGTTGTCAACACTAATACTAAAACAAAATTACAAAACACTCCCTCTGTGGCTCTGTGCTTGCAGAGATTTTAATTTTTTTAGGACACGAACTCCAAAAGAAAATATCGTATTGCTTTAGTTCAGATACAACCTATGTGTAGTTAAAACAATGCTGCTAAATATCATCCTATTACTTTTGGCAATTGCAGAGACAAGGTACATTGAATATTTAAACCCACCTAAAATTTTGGGAGTGGGTGACAGGAAGGATAGGCCATTTAGCCACAAAAATAGAATCTCACATTATACCCAGTGGCATCTTTTGTAAGCACATGAAGTTTGATGTCAATACCTGCATCCATTTTCAAAATATTACATTAAACCAAAAGTGTAGCATTTACCCTGCCATATATACCTCTTTAAGCCTATCACAGAAGTGTTTCTTATGCAATAAAAGGGTCCAAGGTGTTCAAGCATCTTTTTAATGAAAACCAGCAGATAATGAAGCCAAGGAAGGTACAAGGGACATTAATTGTACTGTTTTAAGTGTATTGTAGTAATTGTAATATAGATGTGAAGAAAATAAAGTGGATAAAAAGACAACTTGCCGCCGGCAGTGACCGAACCTGCAACCTTGAGATAACGCGCCCGATGCTCTACCGATTGAGCTACAGCGGCGGTCATCCCCTCGTCCACTTTATCGGGTATTTATGTGCATGCAAACCCTGGGAGTGTTAGTCAGCGCCATTCGTAGCCATGACGGCGAGTGTGGAACACTCTTTCTTTGCCAGCTGGCGTCACTTAGCACGTGATCCTTTAACGAGCGGACAGCTGACCAGTAAACCCTCGCATACTACCTGAAGGCATCAAGTCTGCCGGAACGAGACCCTCGCTATGTATGAATGAATGAAAAAAAAATCATTTTGAGGGCTCATTGTCTTTTTGTCTACTTTACTTTCTTCACATCTATATTACAATTACTACAACACACTTAAAACAGCGCAATTAACATCCCCTATACCTTCCTTGGCTTCATTATCTGCTGGTGTTCATTAAGGTTGTGTGAAACAAAGACACGAGCCCTCAAAATTAATTTCTTTCATTCAAGCATCTTTTCGTAACATTATTGTCAGGCTCATCATTTGGTATATTATGCATGCTCCTCTGATGCAAAGTAAAGTCTGACCTAGACACACTGTGTCAGTTCCACCCCTGCTGTGTCCACGAAGAAATTTGCTTTTTGTGTCAGGAGGGCAGAGTCGTCACACTGTGTTTTTAGATCTACTCTGCACGAGCAGCATTCTAATCTTGAATGACCGAGAGGGTGAGAAAAAAAAGCCAACCAAAAAGGAAAAGGTTAAAAAACTTTAAACATCTTGTCTTTTAATTAAATGAAGTTTTAATATAATTAAGTGTTTCAAGTTCTAATTAAGGTTTTTAAGCTTTTTCCTTTGGTTGGCTTTTTTTTTTTTTTTTTGTCCCCTTCATCATACCTCCTCTCAACCAGGCGGATGATCAATCCATCGATACTGACCAACATCAAAGAAGCAATGTAAATTCAATGTAAAAGCTTTGTGGCAATGTAAAAGCTTTGTGGCAAACCTAGCAGAAATGTCATACTAGTTAGGACTGGATTAACTGAGGCCTCTATCTTAAAATGGTGCCAACTAAGTATCTACGTGCCATGTACATTCAGAATCTACAGAAAAAATCTATATAGATGCGGAATTTCTTTTTTTAATACTAGACTTTTTTTACACTTTCAACTGGCACTTAAGGGGTTAAAGGAGTGGTGACACAAAAATTAGGACACAATTTGACTGTTGCATCACACTAATGGATGTATATAGGTGCCATCTGTACAATATCAGCCACAAATACAGCTTAAAAAGTGTTTCAATTGAGTTTTGAATTTCGTGAAAGTGCCGAATCGGAAATAGAAGCAAAAAGCGATGATGTCATCGAGCGGGGCTGTTTTGTAAACAACGTACGTCACAAGTTCGGGCCGGGTTACCGAAGGCATGTACGAGATGGACAATGCTGGTGGCAACACCTGATGATGTACAGCCTAACCAGAGACCTACAAAATAACATTGCAGCAACTTACCCACTTACTGACTCTGTGTAAAGCATTAGCAGTGAGATAATTAGCAACTCACAGTATTCTCATTGCTTTTTTTGCGACAAGAACAGCAACGCGATAGAGAAAACGGGAAAAAAAATTATTGTGGTTGGACAAAACGCCACAAGATGTTGCTACCAGCTCCACGGCTGCTGCTACTGCTGCAGCCTTCAACAGCTCCGGTAACCAGCTATCCACAAACGTTAGGAAGTCTACAGACAAACTAAAGCTCTCTACTGCCGGGATCGTATTGTGTAGTGGACAGATAACTGCTTTGCCGTTCTGACGTGTGTGCGTGGGATTGGTATGGCTTGAGAACGCAGCGTTGCCCAATCTAAATAGGAGTCAATTAAGCGTACATCACATTACTCGCATGTTACACATAAACACTGTTACAGAGTGCCAATGTTGTGATTTTACTGCTTCCTTCGTCACTTTTCAGCCTGCTACTTTACAAATGATCGAAGCGAAAATGTTTCAGCATGTTTAACGCTGCGGCTGCTCCAAGCCTTAAGGAAAACGCCGCCTCAGTTGGACGACGACGACACGAACAAAATCGCAGCCACCGGCGAGATTCGCGAAGTGATTCGAGCTTTTCTGACTGATTTTTACACTCCTCCCGGCTCTTTCGTCCATTGCTGCACTAGATAAGCAACGTTGTTTGACAATTTAGTAAACAAGCACTCGCAACGCTCCACTCAGCAGACAGAACAGCAGCGCTGACAACATGGCAGAAGCTGGCCAGTGACGTCACTTGCTCTCGTGGTCACCTGATAGTAGTTGCTAACGAGTAGGCCGACTATGTCACGGGGCCACCTAGTGCTCTTCAAAATCGAAACTGCCTCCGGTCGTAACATACGAGCATATAATTAAACATTCGTCTCGTGCAGGGGCAAATGAGTTTCATTTCCACCACTATTAACGAGTCAGTAGCCACTGATTAAGAGCAATAAGCAGAGGTTCACAAATTATCTGTCACCACTCCTTTAAAGGGACCGACAACCAACTTTTGTGGTGCCCGTTTTCTTGAGTGCAACGGGAAGCTTATCGGTCAGTGCTTCTAATTACGGAGTGGTAACGCGGAGAACGCCGTAAAACATTTGCAATCAGAGTTTTTCGATCTGCAGCGATTATGCAGTCTTAATATCCCATGCCGCAAACAGTGAGAGGTGAGCGCGATAGCGATTATACGCCAGCAGTGGTGACAAGTTATGCCCTAAGTATAAAAAGGCAATGACGTTTGCAAAGCCTCCGGCGGCGCGACTACTGCATTCTATAGCCTAATAAATTATTTTACAATAGTTAGAGCGTTTTTCTGGGGCTTCTTATAGAAGTACTTTGGCCGTATACAGGTCGCTTTATCACATTTTAGTCAAGCCAAGCCATGCTAAGCCTTTGAAAACGAAACAAGTCGTAGGATACACCAGCAGTGCTCTTCATGAAGTGGTAGCAATGCTCCACAGATCAGTAAGTCGATGGCCTTTTGCGAGCAGAAACGCAAACTCGCGTGCTACTCTTCAAAAGTCCAATACGACGAGAGCAGACGAGAGTTGAGCTACGCGGGAAACGCCGCCGGATGCCGCGCGCATGCGCCGCAGCCTCCGTTTCACTGGAAGCCACGAAAGCAGCACCGCATCTCATGCTTTACTTCTTTTACCTTAGAAACAAACGGGAATTGACAATAACATACATATTCAAATTTTCAGCCCTCGTTCTGGTGCGTGTAAAAGCATTAGACTACGTACAACAAAGTGCTTAAGACTGCATACGTCTGGTTCATGGCGCTCGCGCTAGGCTGCGCGACATACCGGTTTTTGTTACTTTTAAACGTGATTTAGAAATATATATCCTACTCAGATCGCGAAAAGTATTCTGGAATCTGTCACTATAATTCACGGCCTTTTCATTTCCACCAGGATCTAATCACCCGTTCTGGCCAGTTGTCGGCCCCTTTAAGGGTAAGGGAATACTTTACAGAGAGTGCTAAGAAGCTTTTTACTGCAGATTATTTGTGGTAATGGTAGTGAAGAAAAGTGCATGCACCTACACTTCTTACCTCTGCCCTAAATTACACTTCGTACCACTGCACTTCCTCTTTTAACAATTATGCAGAATATCTGTATACTTATTCTTTATTAAATTGGAAGAAGTGTGACACGAAATGTGGGCGCAGATCTGTCGGCAGCTGAGCGAGCAGCTGGAGCGAGAGCAGCGGCGTGCCAAGGAGTCGCTGGCAGCACTGCAGGCCAGTGCATGCCCCAGCTGTGCAGCATTGCTGGAGCGGGCCATTGGAGAACAGGGTTGGCCTCAGCCACAGCAGCCATCAGGCAGTGACTGTGGTCGGCCTCAAGAAAGCGCACAGTTACGCCAGCTGGAGCTGGAGCTGGCACAGACCAAGTTGGCCCTAGTCGAGGCCCAGTGCCACAATCAGGTACACTTGCTTAATCTTATGCTGCTGTTTGGTTAGTCCAGTTAATTTAGGTAACCTCCCACCTTGTTCTCGGAGGAGTTGGTCCCTTGTAGTCAGTCGCGTGTTGAGCACTCCCAGCCATACAGGCATGCCCCCATGTTTCAGCAGATCTCAGCTTTTTCTTTTTATTTTTTGGCTTGTAGAACTGTCTCTTGGCAATCCCTTCAGCATTGATAAATTAAATCTTGTGTCTCATTCTCATGGACAGGCAATTTATTTTTTAAAGGGGCCCTGCTACACTTTTTCAACATAATCAGATAATGCTGCCGATCAGTGGTTGAGGCTCCTGAGAGCATGTTAGCCAAACATTATAGCACAGCATGTGACCTGGAATTTGCAATTAATTTTCAGTCAGCTAGAAATGGCTTGCTCTTCTCTCAACAAATGATACTACTATAAGCCCGAATGACCGCACCTTAAACCCAAAGTCCATGGCCATTGGATGATTCGAGCATCGCGAGCTGCATACTTACTGCGGCCATCACAGGATGCCACGACGTGCCCGCGTGCAATCACACTGGAAGTAAGTCGCGCATTCGAATAAAAAAAAAGTGCTCAAGACGATGACACGCTGACTAACGGCCTTCGTTTCTTGCCCCCTTGTCATCCCTCCCCCTCCCCACGTAGCATTCAGCGGGATCGCTGGTACGAAAGCGGGTGACAGATCCCTGCAACTACACTTGTACTTGACAGACTCGAAACATTTTTGCGGTAGTCGATTGGTAAGGCAATGAGCTCCTTTAATGACGCCATTCAATGTGTTTCAGGGCCCCTTTAATGGTACATATAACCAGGTTCAGCGTCAGCAGGGAGCACATTTTCGCCTGTTCCCCCTTGCCCCCCCAAGAGCAAACATAGTCTAAACAGAACGCGTAAGTTGCCGCTTCTCTGACACCCCCCCACAGGAACTTGCTTGTCATGTGCCCCCCCCCCCCCCACCCACCCCTTCCCTCAGTAAGAAAATCCTGGCGCCGCCCCTGCTTCTAACTTTATTTAAGCAGTCATTTCAAGGTTAGGATGTAGCCGCAATGGTTTTCACTGCATCAGTTTCGCTGAAGCAATCTGTTCAAGATTAGTGACTCTAAACATATGTTACAGAGCAGAATCAGAAAATGCACAATTACTTGTTTGCAGCTGGCTATGTTGTTGGCATCACTGTGTGCCTGATAGTCCCCTGCCTTGCAATATCCTGCACTGTTTGAAACACAGTAGCACACAAAGTATCACTCTTTCCTTACCTTTGTGTTTATTGTAGCCATGTTCTAAGCTCTTGTTCTCATTTTGAATGTTCTTATTAGACTTCTTTTTGATAATGTCTTGCAACAACTTACCTTGCAACAAGTTCTTCATTGCAGGTGTTATTTGAGTACACAATAACATTAGCACATTGTTACATAGAAATACAATAAACTGTAGCTGCAGTGAAGCATACAGTGAAAATATGACAGTCATTCGATAAAAGCAGTTATGTTTTTATTAGGCTTGTGCAAATATTCGAGCACTTCGAAAATATTACAGTATTTGAATTCGCTTTGATTTGAATTTAAATTATAGGAAATTTCGAAGTATTCGAATTAAACGAATAGGTGTGTACAGTATAACCTCGTTATAACGGATCTGTTTACAACAGACATTCAGATATTACATAACAATTTGCGGTATTATGCCGACCTCCGTATTTGTTACATTGATTGAGTTTCGTTTACAACGGATTCTGGTACAACGGACATTCGGATATAATTGACTAAAATTTCAGGCCAGCAAGGTGGTCAGGACTCCTTTAGAGCGGACTTTTCTACCACGGTCATTAACTTCCGACTTCAAACATCACATAGCATACTTTCGGGACGGGAGCAGCGCACCGCGGATATCGACGTACCGATTTAAGAACGAAGGCCGCCGATCTCCGGTCTGTCAATGATCAGCTATGCCTAGCTGTAGCGACAAAAAATCGGCGCGCAGCGTGCTTGGTGTTGCGTTTTGGGACGCTGACACACGAAAGTGCGAACCGCTGCCACCGCATCTCCGAGCGGTCGCTGCGCGGCAAGCTTGGCCTGGGGGTCCGCTGCCGATGCACAAAATGCCCATCAGCGGTTCTGAGGAGCCAGCGGCGATGCGATTCGTTGCTTGCGACGAAGGACATTGCAGTTTCTTCGCTTTCGCATGTCCGCTAGCGCGATGTTCTCGCCCGCAAAGTTCGGATTTGTCTCGTACATCGGCACCGTGAACGGAGTTAGGCCTAACCACGACATCTAGTAGAAAGCTCGGTTGCAATGTGCATGGCCACGGTGCCCGATGTTTCAAAGTACGTCATGCTCGATTGCGAGTACAAAGAGTTGTTCCGCGGTAGTCTTCGTCATAAGCTTCGAAGTGCGTATAAGAACCTCGAACAACGGGTTTAACGAGTCAACGCTATTAGTCGCACGTCTGCGATGTTCGTGACGAGTGCGGCGCGCTATCGTAATTTGATGATTGAGCTTCCGCTTTCAGCTGCCCAACTAAAGCGTTGCAAATTATCGTCGACCCGTGAACACAGAACGTGTGCGAACGCGTCACTAAGTAGTGCAATTTTCGACAGCCACGACCTCGCGACGCACTAGCAGCAGACGACGATCCCGAAGCGAGCATTACCGCAGAAGCAGCCAAAACATGTGCTTTTCGTACGCTTGTTACTGAATGAAGGAGCCAGCTGAAACGGAGACTTGAACACGGAGAAATGCTCTTTACGACGAACCCAAAATGGTGGCGTCCGGTTGCGCCGTTGCCGAGCTATAATTTTGAAAAACGCTTTTTTTATATTTCCGCAATTTTCGCCAAGTCGGCAGATGCAAAACAAATTTTTTATAGCACTTTTATGTAGTTTTCATTGAAGATATTTTGCAATCAGATAGAAATGGGCTACAGAAACTGAAAATGCGATTTTCCAGAAATCGCTTTTTTTTTTTTTGGTCCCCCGTTAAAAATAAGACCATGTTTGTGACTCGTAATTCTCTCAGGTTATAACAGACCCATTCAAGGGACACTAAAGGCAAATATTAAGTCGACGTTGATTGTTGAAATAGCGGTCCAGAAACCTCGTAGTGCTGCTTTTGTGCCAAGGAAGTGCTTATTTTGAAATAAAATCACGTTTTTAGTGGTCCGCATCGCGTTAGCGCGCTTCAAATCTCCCGCCTGAAAATACGACTCTCATACGTCACTGCTGCCGTGCCCAACGTTGCCCGCTTTTACTGCGCGGCCGCCGACACTAGTAGCAGCCGAGCGGAAGTAGCGGGACCCACAGTAGCAACAGCGGCGCTGCGGCAAAGACTTGCTCGGATGGGCACATTCAAAGCCGTCACCAAGTTGCGGTTGGTCTCGTAATCCTCAGTACGAAAGTGCAGCGAGCACACACGCAGAGGTTTTGACTGTTTAGCACACTGGCGCAATGGCATGACACTAAGCCACTTCGAGCGTAAGGGTTCATTCTGCGGCACCCAGTGAAAAGACACACTGGTTTCCTTGCTGCAGCACTGGCGTTGTGCACCATTCGGGCATCCGGCAATATCACACGCATGCGGCATTTTGTCGAACTTTCTGTCAGAGCGACTTTCACGAGCGCGCAAAACACGCACGGCAGTACGCGATCCCGAAACTACCACTGAGACGGGCGAGGCGCAGTTCGGCGAAAACGGAACCTTTGAACCATGTTTGAACCACGCGCGCCGTTCCCCATGGCAACGCCACGGAGGTTTTGTTTTCCATGAATCATGCGGAAACGAACAAACAGCATTTTATTACGTCTTTTGTTGCTCGGAATGTTCTTTTTTTACTGCTGCTAGTTTGATTACTAGTGATTTATTGTAGGCAGACTTCCCTACGTCATCGGGATCACTTCGAAAATGTCCCACTCGTGGCGCTCATCATGTGATACATTTAGCTTAATTTCTCGGTAAGTAGGGCACTGCTGTTGATAATATTGCCGTTTTAGAAGTTGTCATACATTGGGCTTTCACTCTGACATAAATTGTTATTTGTCTTTAGTGTCCCTTTCAGTGTTTACATGAAAGTCTGTTGTAACAGTACTTGGATTTTACATGCTCCCTTTACAACAGACCAAAATCCTCTTCCCTATGAAGGTCTGTTGTAATGAGTTTATACTGCATTAGTCAGCATGTAACCCCCCTGTAAAGGTGGTTTCACTGCACTGGAGAGGTGCTATGCCGTGAATACACCTTTCCAGGGAAAATTTGCACTGCCGCAAAGCCCCACTTTAAGGTTAAATGAACATGTTACCCTCACATCAATTCATTATTTTTTAAGTTTAAAAGCTTGTTGTACCTGCTTATATGCTCTAAATATAGTAAAATTTAAAACATAAGATATTTTACAGGTTATCGCTTGCATTCTACCGAAAGTCAAATCTTGCTACTATTCAAAGTTGCTTCCACTTCCTTTGATGAACCAAAAAGAATGACATTTGCACACGCCTTGTTTCAATTTTTAAAAAAATATTGTGCTGGTTAGCTTGGTCATGACAAATATGCTCATTTTTCTGTATAATATATGATATATACTATTTGAATTCGATTCGAAATTATTTGACCAAATCACTATTAGCTTCGAATTCGCTTCGAGCCTAAAACTTACTATTCGCACAAGCCTAGATTTTATAAAAACCCTGACAGTAGAATTCTAGTTGTTTGATAGTTCTATGGTAGTCATACTTCGCTTGCATTAAGGGGGTATTGTGTGGGAACTCGACAAAAAGAAAGACAAGGATTTTGCGATTACATTACTGAAGAATAATACACACTATGCGGAGCAAAATGGCGCAATGATGAGTGCGCAGGAGCACTCAAAGCCATCTAAAAATGGTGCCGAAAACTGCGCCTCTTGACGGACACAAGGGTTTGTTTACATGTTGTTTTCTATCATTGTTTCTGTGTGTATATACTTGTTGATAACTGTGGCTTGATCGGTTATACATATTCAACTTCATCTATTTTCATAAGTTGTGACTGCAGATTCTCCCACCAGGGATGCTTTTGTAGCACATAAAAGTGGTTCTTGTGGTGCGCACTTTCTGCGCTTTTTTTAAACAAAAAATTGCTTTTTTTTTAGAGCTGTGCGAATAGCAAAATTTTGGGTGCGAAGCGAATTCGAATATTGAAGTGTGAGTGCGAATCGAATCGAATATTTTTCGAGTATTTCTCTAATATTTTTCTAATACTTTGAGTCGAAATTGCAGAAAAAAAAAGTTAGAGGGAATTCCTAAGCATATTCTTATGAGATAGCAACATGAAAGTGTTTCTTTTCGCGAGGTTGATGAAGCACTGGCAAGGTGGTGTTTCATAGTCGTCTTATCAAGAATGAGGCAATGTAGAGGCCGAATTGTATTTATGTGCATGATTTGGTGCAACCAAAGTGTTGCCGACAACACTTTACACGTGATTGGCAAAGATGCCATTTCCTCAGCCTCTCCTCCTCTTTTAACTTCTGTGGAAGCCCAACTGATGTGGCAGACAAGGGTGTGCTCCCTTTAAGTCCGGAGTTCCAAATCTGCCTCATCGACGTCGATATATAATAAGTTATACCCCTGTCACACGGGCACCCGCTAACTCTGTGTAATTCCTTCGTCATTATGTCAACGGAGATGCGGTCCGTGTCACACGGTCTCCTTTACGCCAAGGAAGTTAAACGGAACGTTTCGCAAAGGGATTTTGGCGATCTCCATTAGCGGCGGAATGAAGTACTCTCATCCCCAGTAACCTGTAGTGATGGAAGAAACTGCAAATGCAAAACAGCCGCAGTCAACACAATAATGAATTTTATTAATTTTGAAAGTTATTTCACTGCATATAATCCATTCATAACGCGCAAAAAATGCGTATAAGTGCACATACTCTCCGCACCATGCCTCGAGAAAAATCGTCGTGCCACCATTTTGAATAAGTATATCCGAGTCCGTGTGCACCGTTTTGTTTACATCTGTGCATCTCGTTCTCTTCTTATTGCGGTGTTCTTCATTCTACTTCAACACTACCAATAGTCATAGCGGTGAGTGACGCGGGTTTTCTGCCTTCTTCGTTGACGCCGGCACTCGTGCTGGCAGTATATGAGGACTGTTGTGGGAGCCATCCACAGCAAAGGCTTCGTGGACTGGACATGACACCTGTGCTCAACCAATATTGGAAAGGACAATGCGATCTGGGTGGTAGCGCAACTTCAAAGAGCTCAACGACAACTTGCAGCGTGTTTGACAATCGGCACGCATAGAGAAGACGCGTACCAAAACAAACGTACAGTGTTGCCAGCACTCCTGTCAGAATTACTGCCAACATGCTTGCAGGTACACGTTTCTGTGATAAAGACCAAAACATTTTTTTTTTGGTATTGATGTGATTAACCCCTTAAGTGCTTTATTTTTTTGAAAATTTCCCAACCAAGAGTGCCTATTTTTTTTATTGCTGATTTCGAATCTGATTGTACTAAAAAGTAGCTAGTCGATGTTGAAAAAATATTTGTACCACATACTTAGTCAAATCAAAACACGGAATAACGCAAGGGGGCCTGTTGCAGCTCCTGCACCAAAAGTGAATTTCCTTTCTGAACTTTTTTCCATTTTCTCCTCGCTTCCGAGAGCAAATGAAGCACTTTTGAAGAAACTGCTGAATATACTCCATAAGGTCATTTTGGCAATGCAAGTTGAAAGTCTTGCCTGGAATGGCCAAGAATGGAAAGCGAGGAGGCTTCACAGGAGGATTGTCCGCATCAAGCAGGATCCACTGGCGAGCACTCGCGATGTTCGCTTTTGAGCTCTTTTCCTCATCACCGGAGGAGATGCTCAATTCGCCGCCATCGCTGTCTTCACTTCGGACACAAGACAAACATCTGTATCCGAATCATCGTCACTCAAAGATGACGAAAATGAAAAGCTTCTTTTTCCTGTTGACGAGCCAGCTATGCATGGGTGGCCGCCACCGCAATCCATCTTTTCATACAAAAACCGCGCTCTTTCCGCAGGAGAAAAATAAATTGTCAAGTAAATGCTGCCATCTGGTGGATTACACGCAATCTAAGCTGTAGAAGAGCGCCTCTTGTCCTGAACGCTAGAGGGGAGTACCTATTCCGCTAGGACGAGCTCTGTTCATCCAAAGCACTTTGGGGACAGTTTGGGCAGGACGAGCTCTGCTCGTCCAAAGCAGTTAAGGGGATATGTGGGCCTTTGAAAAACATTTTTCAAAATTTGAGTTAGAATGATGAAAATTTCAAGGTTTATGTAGTTTTGTATGCTGATCTTAAATACACAGCTTGTTTTAATGTATGTTATACCATTCTTCCTTAACAGAGACATTTTGGTAAAAATCTTTTGTCATCTTTCCAAAAAAATGTACTGCATAGTTTTTGCTAAACTCCATGTCATTATAACCTACTGTAACCAAGGAGTGCCAAACAGCAAGTTTCGTCATTCTAGCTTGTCTAGAACAAAAGTTGTAGGCATTTGAAGTTCATGTTTGCAGTACCAGCTCAATTAGTTTGATCAAAAGTGACATTTGTTTTAATAAATAACATTATCTTGCATTACTTGGTAGTAGTACGGCACTTACCAAACACTTAGGTTCTAAACAAAAGAAGAATGATTAAAATTGGACTTGTGGAAGCTGAGAAAACGTGATCAGAAGATTGCACACTGGCTGAAAAAATGAAACTGAGAAAATCAGAAAAGACTCAAAGCATTGTTTTTAAGGGGGGAAGAGGCACTTTGACATGAAGCATCTTTTTATTTAAGTTAGGATTATGAAAACTTCGGTGATCATGTATTTACATGTGTAAATATCAAATATGAACTCAGTTTTTATGGAGCCCTTATGACAATTTTTTAAGTTAATCATTCATTAAAATTTCGTTTAATCACCTTTTTGATATATTGGCTACTCGGATCCTGCTGAATTAAATGTCATTGCATTCTACAGTTATCAGAGTTCAAAAAGCAAATTTTATGGTTCTAGCTTTCCTACAACAAAAGTTATGAAGCTTCAAAGTTCGCCATTCGATTACCGAGAAAATATATTTTTGTTATTTTCTCTCTTGTAAAAACTTACGCTTTTCTATAGTAACATATGACACTTTGTTGCACTCACTAAACATCCAGCTTTTCAGTAATACAAAAATGATCAAAATCAAGTGCACCAAAGCTGAGAAACGCTCGCTAAAAAATGAAAGGTGGCCAAAAAATTGAAACTGAGAAAAAAGCAAAAAACAAAGCTCTGTATCTTCAAGGAGCGCTACACAAGTAAAAATGCTTTACTTTGCAAATAAATGCCTTAGAAGACACCAGGAGAGTAGTTTATCACATTTTCCAATCGAAACGGCCCCAGTGCATGTCCTTTCAAGCAGTTTGTTGATTGCGGAGAAGTCGACGATGCCGTAGTTAGCCGCCGACGGGTCAGAGCCCTCGCACGCTGTTGCGAGCGTCCGCAGCTTGCGCTCGCTAGCGGAAGTTGCCGATAAGCCGGAGATCTTATCTTCAGTCTTTTTCGGCTGTTGCGCACGATCGGCGCTAGTCAAGAACGTCGTGTCGATCCTTCTACCACGCTGCCTATCACTGACGTCGTCGAGGCGGCCGCCGACACAGGTGAAGTCGGCATTTCGACCGATGAATCGCGTTCCCCCGCCACGCCGTCCTCCGCTGGATGTGCTGCTGATGCACTCGAGCCGTGATCTCGCTTTTTTTTTTTTCGAATTTATGAGCGCTGCGCAACTTTCGATGTGGCTTCGCCACGATCAAAGTTCCAAAACGCGGCCGAGAGCGTAGGCCTAATTCACTCCCGGCGGCTGCGGCGCACTTCGTCTAGCTCGCTTGGCGCCGTGCCAGTAAGCCGCCGCAACGTGCAGTCTTTGTTGAGGATGATAAAAACGCCTGCTCCAGTTTCTTGCCAGCTTGCGCGGGTTGGAACTTTACGGACGAAAATCGACGAGAACAACACAGTTATACTACGGCGACATCACTTGCCGCTTTGCGTGCACTGTAGCAGACAGCGCGGGAGGCCCGACGAATCGGAAGGCGTTATTTAGTCACGTGGGCTCACTGTGCCAATAGGCTCACGCGGAGGGACCTTTTTTTGGCGCGGATTTTCTACATGAATTCTGAGTGGACGGAAACAAGGGCGGCGGGATATTCAAGAAAAAGCGCGGCTCTTTCGAATGCGACCAAGATGGCTGCCGTAGGGAACGTAGAACGGCAACAGCGCAGCGCTGAATAAGCCCGTTTTTTACGCGTTCATCGCTAAAAATTTAGCTCGCTGATGGCACATAAAATGCTGTCACGGCTAAAATACTGATCTAAGACGAATGAAAATTGGCGAGGTTATGCATCAGTAGCGGCAGAATCCAAATAAAACATTTTCAAAAATTCGATTTTTTTTCTGATTTTCGGTCTCAAAGACCCGCTTCCCCCCTTAAAGGAGCACTGACATCAAATTTACGCATGTCAAGATTTTTGCATCAACGAGTAGTTATCTACCCCCTAATAGCGATTCGCGACCGAAAATGCAACTGAGGGACGAATAGCTATCTGTTTTATTGATTTATATCACCGGTGCCTAGCACGATTCAAAACGGCCTGCAAGCATGCCATTTTTTAGCACTGGCAGCGCTCCCTCTCGGTCAACTCCAGACCGCGCCCCAGTTTACCACTTGTCCACAGAAAGGAGTGACGTGAGGATCAGCTGCTCAGCTAACATTTCGTCTGCTAGGCGCGCACATTCAGCCATGCCTTGTCACGAGCGTCGCCGTCAAAAGTATCGACTTGTGTTGAAGACGACATTCTGAAACTTAGAATCACCGCGATATGCGTCGTCGCGAATCATTTTCGCTTCGACCCTTTGCAAAACAGCGGTTCAGAAATGGACGCCGTTACAAGCAGTATCGAGGAGGTGCCCGGGGACACACGCTTGGGCCCATACTCGCTGGTGTGTCTCAATTAGCTATATCAGATAATTTTAGCGTGCACGGCATTCCGGTATAGGCAGAGGGGTCTATGGAATATCGGCATAGCGAATGCACACCAGCGGAGAAATAGAATATGATAGGTTTCTACAATAACAATTCTGTGCTTGCCAGGTTCTTCTTTGCGCCGCCAGATGGCCCCACCTAACCAGCCTCTCACGGTAACGGCTGCAGTAACCCGGTATTGCGCCAGCGCAAGGAAGTCCACGGACGAACTAACATTCACTATTAACGCTACATGCGTGTTACTTGTTAGCGATGTTATTTATCTATAGGCTACTCCACTTTGATAGCTTGTGGTCAGGTTGGCGTGTACCGTACGTGTAATGAAACGCCACGCACTTTCCACTTTTTCAGCGCCTCGACGAGCAGGTCCACACTACGCAGCGGTTTCCTGACATGCTGTCACGTAGTCGCTCCGATTGATCGCACTCGCGCTGTGGAGCACACGACAAATTAGTCGATGCGACACCATGAATCGCAAGCACGGATCGGGACAGCAAGGAGAGCCACTGGCTGGGAGTGAAAGCGTCGCCTGGCGTTGGCACCACAATAAATACACTCAGATTGGCGACGTCACTGTTACTAGCCTATCGTCACTCAGGATGGTATTTGCAGAATGTATCACACCTTACACGTAGCACTAGTGTCGATGTCGCAGCGTGATCAATCTTCCGTTGAGTTTTTGTACGCTGTTTGCCCTCGAAATAAAATTACTTCCACGCGACGGACGCCATTCAAATTTGGCCAAGAAGACCTATGCATACTGAGCAATCGAATGAATGGCACATCTCAACTTTAAAATTTGATGTCAGTGCTCCTTTAAGGGGTTAAATTATAATTTTTATAATGACACATACCATAGATAATGTTTTCAGCATGGTTAGACGCAAAATCTTGCATGCAGACTATAGGTACAGCAGCGCCTAATGGACCCATTGCGGCTTCTGTCCAAACCTTGTAAAATTGCCGTGTGACATGGGCACAACTCCATCTTCGTCGAATTACCTCATGGAGTTTTACATCGATGGAGTTTAACGAAGTTCGGTGGTGGCCGTGTGACAGGGGTATTAATACATTTGTGACCGTAGCAGAGCATGAAAGGCAGCTTTGCCGCAATACCGGAGTGTGATGAGGTGAAGCATATTGAAAATCTAGGGACCACTTTCAATCGGACGTTGACTGTGTCCTGGCAAAGTTCGACCGTAACGGAGCTTGAAAGGCAGCTTTGCCGCAATATGAGAGTGTAATGAGGTGAAGCATATTGAAAATCAGACAGGGTCACTTTCAATTCGCCGTTTTTGGGAAAGTTCGAATAGTAAAATTCCAGTGCGAATCGAATCGAATAGCAAACACTATTCGAAAAATATTCGAAATTTCGAATATTCGCTCACCCCTACGTTTTTCTCTATCACTTTGTGAAATTTTTTTAAACTTTATGTACCTTTTCTGAAAAACTATGCTACTGATTCTGCTGATATTTTCTCAGATTATACTGAAGTACCTTAATAGTCTGAAGCTAAAACTTTTAAAAACTGTGAGTTATAGTTAAGGGGAAAAAAAGGTTAATTTGAAGTCCCTCTTATGGTACATGACAAGTGAGGGCAATTTCCTTTTTCCTGTGAGATAAATGTGGGAACCCATCCTTTTAGGTACGGAGTAAGGCAACTATCATGTGGAATTAGTGTGCAAAATTTCACGATCATCCTGTTTCTTGTTCCCGAGGAAAGGTACAGTACGGTCCACTGTTAAAGGAAACACTCCAATGAGCACCTTTCATTTTGCTGGCCCTCTAACAGCAAGTGGGCAGGGAAACGTTGTTCATGCACTGCACGAGTCTGTCAAAAAGGGACTGAACTGTCAACCACCAGAAGTCTTATGCAAATCTAAGCCACTATGTTTTTGCAAGAGTGCAAAATCCAAACATGCTCTGCATGCAAGTGTTCCCTTTAAAAGTGGACCCGTCTGTACATTTTAAGTTTACATTGCAGCCTAAAATTTAATTCTCAAATACAAAAAAAAGGCTGCAGTGAAAAAAAAAATGCACCAATTGTGAAGGTCAAAAGCATCCTTATTTTACACACAGAATTTCATAATAAAATATGGAACAGTTGTTGAGATATAAAAGCTGATACCAAGATTACCCGTTTACCCTACCATACCCCCTTAAAGGGATGCTGAAGTGGTTTTACAATTCGGTAAAACTTTGTTGTTAACAAGGACCAACATTATTGTCGAGGATGGCGTAATTTTTTTCGCTGTTGTGGCAGCAGGAGCTTTAAAACACGCGAAAGAAAAGTTCGTCTTGCTCCGCCCACGCGAACGCGCCGAAAGTGTGGGCGTGACCGGAATACGTCATCGTTGGTAGTTTTGGCCACGGTGGTAGAATAACAGGTGGCCCGACGCGCCGCTCCGCCAATGCGCCGCGCGTGTCACGGAGGTGCTCGAGTTGCCGCCGCTTTTCCACAAGGTGGCAGCAGGTATACTCTGGGCCGATATCTCCGCTCCGGCGCATTTGAAAGCATGTGGCCAGTGTGCGTCGCGAGCATTTAAACTGCAGTTTACATCTTTACCTTTTGAGAAAGAGATCCGCGGTGTATTTATCATACCAGAGAGGCCTAGAGCAACACTGAAGAGTTGCCGTCGCTTAGAACGGACGCGCCACTAATGAAAGCATGCAACGCAACCAGCGTTGCAGCCGCGTCTCTTCCTTTCTGCTTGGTCATCTTCGATAAATGCGGAGGCATCCGTGGGTGCAAGCGTCCGAAGAGCAAGAGCGTCCCTATGCGACACAACCAGCATCGCAAAGTCGCAATCAGCCTTCGAGTCATGATCACGGCCAGATCACTGTGGTCGCGATTAGGTGATCCCACGGCTTGAGATCCGCTCTGATGCGTCGCGTTTGTTGCACTCTGTCAAACCAACGCGCGCGACCGCATCGGTGTTTCCGCTCACTTTGTAAGCTGGAACCACGGCTGAAACCACGGTGGCTCGATCTGTGCCGCTGATGCGGCGGCCACCATGGGACGAAAATGCTTCGCTCGAAATTGCAAATCTGGCTACAAAACGTGCAAAGAAAAGCTGTGTCTTCTCTCCGCGCCGAAAAACGAAAAGCGACTGCAGTTGTGGAGAAATGCATTTCCACGGAAAGACCGCCAGCTACTGTCCTCCGACATGCATACGATAGCGTGAAAACCAAATGCTTTTTTTTTTTGCTCTATACACTCGCCGGTAGAATTTTGCACGCTTTCGAAAAAAAAAAAAATACACGCGCGTCTCTTGCAATCGGCACCCTGTCACAGTCATATCGGGACTACCCGCGCCGATTAAAAATTTTAAGCTTCATAAAGCCTGGCGCTCTCACTTTTGCGGTCGAAGCTGGCAGACAGCCACTACAAGCTAGTAAAAGCACAAACAATCGTTTAAAGCCACAAAGTTAGTTAGAAAAACCGGTTTTTACAGCCCAGTGAGAGCCTGCAATGTGCGTCTTTCGGCCCAAAAAATCGTCGCGAACCTAGCGGCGGCCGCGAGCAACTCGAGCAGTACGGCGACGCGCTCGCGGCGCTCGATGGGCCACCTGTTTTATTCTACCACCGTGGTTTTGGCGGAGCCGTGGCCGCCGTGACTACTTCTGGCTGCGCGCATTGGTGGAACTGATCGCGAAGGCCATGCTTTTACAGAGCTGATGGCGCCGATGACGCGGCATACCGAAGTTGACGTCACCGCCTTCGCTCAGCAGTTCAAAAAACCCTGCGGCTGCAGCCGCTCTCTTTTTGCCAAGAAATACCATTTGCGTTCACTTCTGTGGACTCTTACATTGGTTTTCGTATTCAGCAAGGATCAAACTATGATTACACATACCAAAGTCATTTTTTTTTAAAAAGTGCTTCAGTGTCCCTTTAAAGGGGTCGTGAAAAGAAAATGAAGCTGCCCGGTTGTAATTTTTCCCACTTCAACAAGGATTAGACATGCCGATTTCAAAATATTTCGGTGCTATATTTAGTCTGTAATTAACGACGCCCATTTGAAATCACAGTTTTCTTGGGCTCCTAAACAACTATGCGGTACTACCGGCCGCTATAAGGACTAACGTGTGACATCATGCTAAGGGTAGTTATAAACACAGTGTAAGCTTCCTTTTGCTCTAAAATAATAGATTTGTAGGAACCTAGAAAAGAAACAAATAACACAGCAACTTTTGCACTCTGAGTTGTGTACTGTGCAAGTACAGCACTTGATCTGCTTGCTTCCGCTTTCAAGTACACCCGGGCTCCGTCATGTGCGTATTCTTGCCTTCGCTCGCACGGTGCAGCATCCCAGTTTTTTCCTTTCTGGTTGCATTAGGTTGTGTTTTACGGCGTATTTTGGGTGGATTAGTCCTCGCTATGCCAACCGTGTGCGTCATCAGACAGTGCCGTACAACTTATCAAAGTTGAAACAACGTTCGCTTTCACGAGCTGCTGGCGTCAGAATCGAGGCGGTGTGATGCTACGAATCTCGGCCAACTATGGCTCAGCAAACATTGCTTTTTGCTGAGCAATTGCAGCAAACATTGCGCGTTTGTGCGTTCTTCGTGCATGCTTCACTCCGGACTGTGCACGGGTGCTGCGAGTAGCCTGTTTGTTCAACACGACGAATACAAGCGTTTCGCAAGCAACGCGCAAGCGCTCTCGTACTACGCAGTGGCAGCGAACTTGTGAACAGCAGCATGGCGCGCTTGTACCGCTGTCACTCTGCTCAGTTTACGCCACACATGCAGCTGAGCATATAGTTGCAGATGATTGTGATAAGGTTGCCAGTGATTAGTCATAATGGCACATTCATCGCCAGCCGCAACCTTGCCTTCGCTCTTTTCTGATGCTTTTCCATGAAGGCATCGCCGCAATCGTGCGGAAGTCGTAATCATTGATCGACTGGTCTCTGCCATTACCGAAAAGATGAAAGACCTTTTGAACACATTGGGCGTCAGCGAGTCGACTGTCGCAGTGAAGTTTTGTGCAACAGAAGGTTATCGCTTCTTGCGTTTATGACTTCTTGTGCTCCAAGACATATTTATTGTAGGCGGTTGTAGATGCAGAGAACAGCGTCAGAAAAGGTTGCTGTGCAAAAGCTAACCGCAAGTCTTCATGCTGCCTTTTTTTTTCCTCACTGCCGTTCTGCCACTGAAGAAACGCCTGGAAAGTGCGTGACCTCGCTCGCAATGTCGGAAGTCTGCATGCAGTGCTCACTGCGGTCGATATCTTCGTCACGAGTAAACTGCAGCGGGGCACACACGAGTGCATGCCTCTCTCATGCTTTAGAATGCCTGTTTTAACTTTTTTTTTTTGCTTCGTATGTGTTATGTTTTTACCGCGACCGTGTCAGAAGTGTTCATTGTAAAAGTAGGAGGCTTTGAAAATGTTCGCTATATGTGGATGCAGTTTCATTGGGTAGCATAGGAAAATTGTAAGTGCACCGAAATATGGTCATTATAACCGAACCCACTTATAACGATCCCAAATATAACCGATAGATTGTCATATCTGGGATCGTTATAAGTAGGTTCGACTGTAGCAAAGTGAAAACACTGTACCCTTGTGCAACATGACAAATGTGGCACATGACAAATATGCCTATGCTTTCAAAGTACTTGCAAATACAGTTATCAAAATTTAACCTTAGCAAAAACTTGACTGACTGTTTCAAATCTCAAATCTTTATTGGTGGCATCTTCTGTAAAACTATGCACCAAAACCAAACAAAGAACCAGGAACATTTGCACATGCACCGTGCATGTCTGTACCCCTGGCCTCCATTCCTTCTGCCTACCAACTAATAGTTCCTCCAAAATATTTCCTGGATCACTAATTGCAACCGGTAGGAATTGGTTGCCATTTTTGTCTCTTTGCTTTACTTATTTGAAAAAGATCACTGTGTACTCCTGAGAATGAATTATGTTGTCAATAGTCATTGGGAAAATGCTAGCACCAGAGTAAATTACTAGGCATCTAAATATATTGCTCTTCACAGCTTATCGCCTGTCTTCTGGACATAAGGAATCTGCTTTGTTGCAGGACTTGACTCACCAACTAAGCTGTGCTTCAGCCGAGCTACAGGCATCTAAAAGCACCTGGCTGCACAAAACCCTCTCTTCTATTCGTGAGGTGGCACGCAAGGAGTCCTCTGCGTCGGGGCTCACAAAAGAGCCCACAGTTCCCTGATGCAACGAGTCTCTTGTGGGCTCGTAGCCCACATCAGCAGAGGCTCTATCTGCATCAACTATTAGGACAACCCCTTGATAAGACTGTTGTGGGACATTGGCCAGCACACAAGTCTGCTCATACCTGAAGAGCCCAAGGCCAGGCAGTGATGAAAGATGTGACAGTGCCACAACGTGCTGACAATTATACTTTGGAAAGGCTCACCTCTGTATCAATCAACTCAAAGGCTTTATGCTGATATTACCTCAAGCTGCTACTGCCAAAGGGTCTAGTTGATAGGTGTGGCAGCGACTTGGAAACTGGCCTATTCAGTGGGAACAGATAATGTTTTAAAAATTGTATCTGTCAATTTTGATGACTGCTGTAGCTGTGACAGCTCTGTGCAGTGACATTTAGGGGCAATGAGCACTGTGTCACTAGTCTTTTGATCTTGGTCCAATAGCACTAGCGGTTGAGAGTGTAGTGCATGTGATACAAGGCTCCCTGAAGGTTTGTCTCCTTTTGTGGTTACCTTCTGTTGTGGGTGGTCTTGAGAACATAAAGCACTGTGAAAGAATTACTCACTCATCCTCTGCTGAGTGGTAGCGAGTGCAGCAGCATAGGCAGCCGGAGTCTCTGAATGTACAGCACTTTGACAAGTGGCCCAATGAAAGGTGGCATGTGGAGCTGCATATCTGAAACAGCAGTGTGCTTGCTTTAGGCAATATGAATGTTCCCTGAACTCAAACGATGCCTACCAAACAAGGCTAATCTGGGCTTTGACCCTGTGACTTACTAGTCCCAATGATGCGACATTCCATTTGCTTGTTAGCTGTGACAGTCAGTCTTGCTAAACCTGCAGCACAACAATGGCCCAAGTTATGCACCAGTTCAACAATGCAACATTCCTGTATCACATAATGCTTGATGCACAGTGGTTTTGTGAAACGTAACTTTTAGGTTACCTGAACAATGCCCGGTGTTTGGTATGTTATGTAACAGCGAACTGACCAAACTATGTAAAATTAAAAAGGCCTTTGGATGTGACGGTCACAAAAGGTGTGAGAAGCGACACGCTGAGACCATCTTTGATGTAACTGTACCCTTCCTGAAAGCCTGTACTCTGTTTTTATGAGTGAATACCACATGTAATGGTTCCTGTCTTAACAAACCAGTAACAAAAGCTGGCAGCGTTTCAAGATTGAAACTTTGCATGAACATTTTTATGCACTGCCTTTTGTTTCTCTCCTATTAGAAAGCTGTATATGGTCATTATATGTATCAGTCTCTTTTGTCACAAGCTGCATTACTCATTCTGTCGTAGGCTGATGAGTGGTATGTGCAGTATTGAAGAGCTTCTGTTTATGTCATCAACGGCAGACCAGGCAATAAAAGCCCCATGCTTCAAGCATCCTGTTATGGGCACCAAAACTTGTGCTCTGAAGTGTAAGGACTTCACTATGGATAGCACTCAGTGCCTCTTGTTGCCTTGGAACCTGTGCTTCTGGGAATTGCACAACTAAGCATGTATCATAAAGAAATTCCGGCAAGGAAGCTCTTCAGGTATTGTCTTCGAATGAATTATAGTGCACTGCTGTATTTGACTGCGATAAGATGTCATGTTGTACAGATCGATATGAGGCACAATACTACTTGCTCCAGATGTTTCAAAGAGGTCTTGTTTTTCCCATATGTTTGATCATACAGCGACCTTTAGGTGCGTCTAAGGTAGTAATATTCTAGGTTGCTATTTGCAACTTCATTTTCTAAAGCACTCTCTTGTATTATCTGTTCACTCCTTATTTCATCGTTCAAATATGTTGTGCTACTCATAGCCAGTGATTTGTAAGGCTTTTATTTGTGCGTGTTGTAAGCTTGGAAGTCCAAGAGTCAGTGCCAGCCACCTGTTTCTACTTATTGGTGCAGTCTTTCCTGGTAGTTGTTCTAGGCAGGGGGGAAACACTGGGTCTTATTGTCATTGACCACCTCTGTCTTTATTAAGATTTGGTACTTATGTTAATAGGTTATGCACAGTGAAAAATTTTGTGCCATCTCTCACTTGATGTCGCGTGTATTTATGCCACCTCAGAGATGTCAAGAATTGTTGCATTAACTAACAGTTAGATGCAGAGCAGTGCTTCACATTCAATGCTAAAGTTTATATATGTGTGTCAGTCACCCATCAGTGTGCACATGGCAGTGTAAATATTTGTTATTTATTGTGCTTATACAGCTCATCATTTCACATGATAGAAAACGCTAAAAAAATTCAGAGAGAGCTTCTTAGGATGCACAACAGAGAGATGGCAAATGAGCATTGCAAGAAACAAGTGCTCATTTAGTGTTAAACTCTTATCCATTGTAAAACATTTTTTGGAGCAGCAGTCAGTTTCCAATGGAATCAACAAGCATTGTGAACTGTTAGTGACCAACTTATGCTTTTAATTATCCTCTGTATGATGCACATGCAACAGCACAATGTTTTTATATAATTTTTTTTACATATGCTCTACATGCAATTATTCTGGAAGAAAAGTTCACTTGCATGTTACAGTACTTGCATACCATGAAGGAATGAATACCTCCATTTTGTTAGAGGCCCATACAAGATTTCAAAACAGCTTGAAAAAGAAGATGGGTAGATTATGGCACGTTTGTGTAACTAGGCTTAGGTACTATTTGCACTTCCACATTAAATCTAACACTTGTATTTATAGCTTCAGGCTGAAACAAGATGCAAGCCCACCACTGACTCTAGTATGTGAACAACGATCCTTTTCAGTGAACCCAAATGTCATTAAAGTTGCCTTAATCATATGTGGCAAGGGTGCGCTCTACATTGAAAATTTTGATTGCTTAGACCTAAAAATTGCTGCTCCCTCCCACTCTATAACCAGTTTCACAGGGCCATCTTTTCTGAGACCTTGTTTTGCAAAATATGTCTGGTAATTATTCTGCTATGCAACTGTTGCTAGGAATTCATGTGACTTGAATATTCTTGTCCCTCTGTCCACATTTAGCGCTGACTTGTTCCCTCTGTCCACATTTAGCACTGACTTGTCAGCTCATATTTTCCTTACTAGTTTGACCCTTGGAATATTTTTAACTTTTATCAGTATCTATATTAGGTGTGAGGCAAAGACGTAGGAAGGACATGTACCACATTTAGGGAGACAGTCTTACTAGCAGCACCATGTTTTGTACCATTTTTGTTTTCCACGCAATACCAACACTCCATTAGTAATGCTGTCCTGTGACTGCAGTGCACTTTTACATAGGGAATGACGCTGCAGAACTGACACTAACGCCAACAACACCTCTTAAACGAATTTGATGATTTGGTTGCAAGAGTCTAAAATCCATATGCACTTGCCCATCTGCAACCCCCACAGAAATTGGCAGAAGCTTGCTTTGCCAGGTAGTACATTTATGAGCGTGGAAATGTGAAGAGCATCACTGTATGCCCTCACTGTGTCAGTAATAAATCTGACACATTTTACCTAAGCCTGCAAACACGTTTTTTAAAGGGACACTAAGGCAAATATTAAGTCGACGTTGATTGTTGCAATAGCATTGCAGAAACCTCGTAGTGCTTGTTTCGTGCCAAGGAAATGCTTATTTTGAAAGAAAATCACGTTTTAGTGGTACGCACGGCGTTAGCGCACTTCATATCACCCGCCTGAACGGACCTTCTGACGTAGCAGTTGTTGTGCCCAACGTTGCCTGCCTTTACTGCCCGGCCGCTGAAGCTACGGTTTCTTGCACAACAGCGGCCATCAACCTTGCTAAGACGCAGCCACGGGCCACTCCGAAAGTGTATAGTTCTTTGTAACGGAGCTTAGCTTGGCCAGCAGCAGCAGAAGTATAGTATCGACAGGGCGAAAATAGCGAGAGCCAGGCACACGCGGCTGTACGCGATACCAAAACTACCACTGAGATGTGCAGCTCGGCGAAAACGGAACTTTTGAACCACTTGCGCCGTTCCCCATGGCAGCGCCAGGATGTTGTTTTTTCTATGAATCAGACAGAAACGAACAAGCAGCATTTTATTGCGCCTTGTGATGCACGGAAGGTTCTTTTTTTATTGCAACTAATTTGATTAGTAGTGGTTAATTGTACTCGGGACTCTTCGATGTCATCGGGATCATTTCCAAAGTGTCCCACTCGTGGCGCACATCGTGTCCTACATTTACTTAATTTCTCGAATACTAGAGCACTACTGTTGATACTATTGACGTTTTAGACGTCCTCACACATTGACCTTTCACTCTGACATAAATTGTTATTTGCCTTTAGTGTCCCTTTAAGCATATATGCCAAGTCATACACTTGTATTCTTGATAACTCAATATTCCCAACTAATATAAATTAAAAAAACAAACAAAGCAGCATACCCAACCTAACCATCCTAACCTAATCTAACCAACCTGACCTAACCACAAGCTCCTTGTCTTTTGTTATGTCTGTCTTTAAACACTAGTTAACTCTTATCCTCTTGCATGCATGCTGCATTCCTGCCCACCCTGCCTCTTCAACCAAGAGTGTTTAAGCACTGGGGAGGAAGTGGTCTTCTCTCCTTGGCTGTTTCCAAAAGTATTTTAAATGCATGTATAGTTCAACGGTGCTTTCCAGAAGTTGAATAGGAGCCCCGAGAAATGCTCAAAAGGCATTGTAGTAAGGGTTCACATCTTTATTAGTGTGCATTGGTGTAAATCGCGGGGGGGGGGGGGGTCAGGGGGTCCGACCCCCCCTTGTGTTTCGGCTGGGAGGGACACCCCTTGCAAGTGTCTCCTCCTGAGATTTATCTTTCAAACATCATATACTTGAATTGCTTGACAGTTAAGCTTAGCACATTCAACTTTTTTTTAATGGCTGTTTATTTTTTAGTGTGTAGCTATGTTCAATACCCCTCAGCTGTGTGAGACTATTGAAATCGCAACATCCGCTCAACCGGTTCAAAGATGACTGAATAGAGCAATACAATTACACGAGCTGGGACTCCATGCTCATTTTTTAAATTTTATTTCTAAGCGTGACTTTAATTCTTATATAAGTAAAAATACAAGCCATACTTACAAAAACAAAATGGCCACCATGGCAACATGTGTGTTTTCCCTTGTGATTTTTCTGGATTTACACCACTGTTGGTGTGAAATAGCTTCTCAGAGCGAGCTCCTTGTGAATGCACTATACATATAGTGCACTTAAATTCATATTGAGCTTTCCATGGCAGTTGCTCTCACTTATCAATGTAGCTTTTATGACATAAAACTGGTTAAACCCCAACCCCAACAACTAGCTGCTGTTCCACCTGTGGAACACTGTATCCAGGGGCGTAGCCAAGGGGGGGGTTGGGGGGGTTCAACCCCCCCCCCCCCCCGAAATTTTTTAGTTTTGCTTGCGTATATAGGCACGCACACATACAAACGCACGCACGAACATACATAATGCATGGTTGAACCCCCCCCCCCCCCCGAAAAAATTTTCTGGCTACGCCCCTGACTGTATCGAACGGTAAGTATGGCTTTGTGGTTACCACGTAGCTAGCACATAGTAGTACTAGTAATGGGCACAGAATACCTGTTAACTATGTGCTTACCCAGTGTGTGCAAGTTTTGCACGCCTACAAGATTGTGGAATCTTGCGGTTACGACAGTAATGTTGCTATATCTGAGGCTATAATTGCGGCATGCTGCCAGGGTGACGAATGCAGTGATTCCACTCCTGCGCCAACTGCGCCAAAGTGCGCCAAATTGTATTTACTGCGCCATCCTGATAATATCGACGAAAATTGCGCCAAACTGCGCCAAAATCTCGCGTTTGGGGCTGTCTATCACCGGCAATCGCACCGCCGGCGCGTCAGAACATGTGCAGCTTGATCATGCAGCTGCCAAAGTCGCAACCATGGACTAAGAATTATTCCCCTGAATAAATAGCGCTCGCGCGTGCGTCCCGAGCAGGGGCGTAGCCAAGGGGGGGGTTGGGGGGGGTTCAAACCCCCCCCCCCGAAATTTTTCAGTTTTGCTTGCGTATATATACACGCGCACATACAAACGCGCGCACATACAAAGTATGGTTGAACCCCCCCCCCCCCCCCGAAAAAAATTTCTGGCTACGCCCCTGGTCCCGAGTAAGCCACGATGCCATGCACGGTGTCGACGCAGCTTCTGTTCTGCAAGTCGGCTCGACAGAAAAACGCGCTCTCCGCAGAGGCTCGTGACGTCTAGGCCTATCGGTAGCAAGAAAGTGCGACGGGGATTCATCGGCGGACGTCGTCTGTTCCAGAAACGCTGCTGATAGCTCGTTTCAAGCGTCACACGGCACGCAAGGAAAGCAATGTTCAGTAATAACTACATGCGTGCCGCTGAATTGTCTCGCTTCTGTTCCTGGACATGGCGGAATGCAATCTGGGATCGCTATAGCAATAGATATATGGAACAATGTCGAATTTTCCTTGCTTCGCGTTTATGGAAGAGCACGCGAACGGTGGGAACGCGTTGACACTTTTCCTCAGATACACTTTATCCATGGATCTTCATCCAGAAGAGCCTTTTCGTAATTCCTTCCACCAGCACATCCGAGTTTGTAATCATTCTGCGGTAAATATCCCCTAAAAGGCCCTGCCCTTTCGAGCTCACGTGCTAGGGTTCCAATTCTAATTTTTGCTTGCTTTTTTAAAAATGTAATCTCATTAATAAAAGCATATCTCCTGGTCGGAGCAGCCGCAAATGCGCAGCTGTCAGTAGCGGGCCCGTCGCTGACGGCCCACACTGAAGGCTACGCCATGTTACATGTCCGCCGCTCGCTTTCGAGGGTCAATGGCTGACGGTTAAAAAAAACTCAGTTTCGCTTAAGGGCGAAGCAACGAATGCGATACCAACAAATTGTATTGTTAACCGAAGTAAGGCTAGCAGCTAACTCTTTTGGATCCGATCTCGCGTAACTCAACAAAACGCTGGTTTAAAGGGGTCATGAAGCACCAATTGGGCTTGTTGAAAAAACACAACCTGCGGAAAGCTAACACGGCTATGAACTGCTCTGCAAAATATTACAGTCGTGCGCGCCGCGTAAAGGCCACACGCGGAGCGTGAAGTTGCCGTTTCCTCAGGCGCCCTCTTTTCAAACAGAGGCCGGTTCTCACTCTCGTCGGTGGGCGGGGCGTCTGCACGTTGACGTTGCGGAGACATAGCATGCTTATTGGCCGATAGCCGGATGAGATGCACTTCTTGCCACGGGGTCCGCCGCTTGCCCGCGCCGCACTCCTCAGTCTGCTAACTTTACACGGTAACCGTACTCGCGCATGCGAATCACAGCGGGAGAGCGATCGCGTTTCATGACGCGTGCTGACGTAACTTCTTACCCCCGTGCCATCCCTCCCTGTCTAGCTTCCAGTGCGCTTGTCGGCACGAGAAAAGAGAGAAAGCGCTGAGAGCGTGCACCAAACCCCCGTAACTCCGCTGATTCTTGACGGATTCGAGAAATTTTTGCGGCAATCGATTCGGGAGGCAGTAAACTCCGATACTAAGGTCATTAGATCATTACTTGGAAAAGTGGTTCATGACCCCTTTAAGGGAATATTGCCGCCCCAGGAACCGAAGCGTTTTCGTGCTCTGAGTTCTCTAAACGCGAAGTAAGCGTTGAGAGCACAGCAAGTTTACGAACCGTCTCTTGATCCCTCGAGATAGCGCGCGCGCAAGCGACTGCGCCCGCCGAACGATGCGGTCCCCTCCCCCCCCCCCTCCGCTCCCCTGGCGTCCCTTCGTGCTCCTTACGAAAGACGGGCGGAGCGTTTCCTCTCTGTTTGGTGAGCAATTGACAGCAGGCCCGCATGCGGGAAGATGTTATCTCATGCGCTCTCCGTGCGACGGAGACAGACCGCCGCTTCAGCCGCGTTCGTCGCCAGTGCTCGCGAGCTTTTACCCGCGTCTAGAATGCGCGTGGTGATGTTATTAATTTGGACTTTATACGGAAAATTACGGCGATGGCAACGGCAAAAATCCGCCGAGAGTGTCCGTATAATCGCTATTACAATAAAAATTTAAAAAAAAATTGAGGAGCCATTTCACTCTGTGAAGTATCCGGATGATAAGCGAAGCTGTTTCGCGCATGGCACAGAGGTGACATGGTGGAGGACAGTTTGGTATGTAAGGCCAGGTTGTTAACGGCCAGGCTGTTAACGTTTAAAGGGCCCCTCACCAGGTTTGACAATTTTGAGCTAACGAGCGCAATGCATACACTGGGCGTTCACGACCACATCTGCCAAAATTTGCAACGCTACGCGCCGCTGAAATGGGTCAAATTTAATGGTGAACGCTGCTTGCCCTTTCTCTCGCGAGCGCGCGCCTCAGAGAATGAGGGGATGACGTACATGAGAAAATGGCCCTACGTAGATGGTAGTGCTGTGACGTCGCTCCTCTACGTATACGACTGTGCTCTGACGTCGCCAACAGTAGCACGTGTCACTGCGATAATTATTTGACACGACATGTGTAGTTTGTGTAATCTTTTGCTTGAATATATTAATAAAACTTGAGAGAAATAATGAGACACACAAAGGGAATGTGTGCGTGTTTTTCATTTCTTTTTCGTGAATTGCAGCGAGATGCGGGGCTAATCTGCCTCCCTTTCCCATCCGTTCGTGTACCCGCGGTTAGCGCATCGAGCAGACGCCAGCCCTGGAAACGAAAGTAATGTTTTGGCGCGTTCGAGCACTCATTATGCTCGTTTATTCTACCGTGTCCAAGTAAACGTTAATCCGGCACTGGCTCATGATACCGCGCCACTGTCGTGCCCGTACAAATGTCTGAACTTTCATGCCCGTCCCGCAGAAACAGGCAGTACACCACAGAGAACGCCGACAAAACGCCCATGACCGCTACATAAAAAAAAAGGTAGCGGCCGTGCAACGCCGCTCGCGTGCTCGGGCTGGCTCGGGCACGTCATGCGCACGTGACCATGCATGCGCATTACGTGTTCGTGCGTATGTGTCAAGTGAAGAGGGCAGGGAAGAGATTTGGCTTGCCAAGGCTACACGGGGCGGGTGGCAAGGGTTTGAAACTCGCCTCCTCGCATCATAGTTTCGCGCCGCTACAAATTATTGTTTTTCTCAGCTCGCAATGAACCCATCTGAAAAATTCTTGCGGCATACTGCTCTTCATTCGGCACACAACAACTTCCAGCGTCTAACTAAAATTTGCTATGTGGCCTGGTGAGGGGCCCTTTAATATGCAATATTAATGCGAAAGCCTTAGATGCTTTCTCAAACACGAAAATTGACCGTCGGCGGCGTCAATCGATTGATGCAAAAAATAATCATGTGATGGCGTCATCACCACGTGATAGATCGTCAAACCTGTGACGTCATTATGGCGTCATATATCGAGATGTCACGTGATGACGTCATCACATGACATTGTCGCTTTACACTGCTTCCGTGATCGGTGCGTCGGTCATGGAGCTAGCGCAAAACCAGGTGAGGTGCAGAAAGCTTGCAGAGAGGGAGGGGGAGGATCTACCCGTCGATCGAGAAGAAAAAGAACCTGGCTTTGGCGTTGGAGTTTTCTTAGGGGAATGCATTAGGGACAGTGTGGCTCTTTGTCATTGAGGCACTGCTGTAAATCACGGCGTTTGTCTACCACGTCTGCTGATAATATCCACTTTGGATCGATGCGTCTGAAAGGGTGAATGTGTTGACATTCCATTGCGATGTGCAGAGTCTTTTCCGAACTTTTGCTGTAGTAGATTCATGCCTCATTGTATTGCGAACATGTTGATGCCCACCCTGTTTTGTTTCTTTTCCCATTTTTAAAAGTTTCTTGCTGAGGAAACGCCGCAAAAACAGGACGGGAGGTCTCCTCCCCCTCTTGCCCTGTTTTTGCGCTGTTTCGGCAAGTCTGAACCAACCAGTCCAAATACGCACGCCTTTACAGTCCTTTTCTGTCCTCTTTCCAATCCCAGTGCAGGGTAGCTAACTGGAAGCTCTCATCTGGTTAACTTCCCTGCTTCCTCTCTGGATATATATTGTTCTCTCAGATCCAGCTCTTGCCTCGGGAAGGCAGTGCCCTTTCTTAATTTCGTGCCAGTTTTCCCCGATATTTTGCCATAGGCATATTGCCTAGTATAGTGTGCTTGCTTATGCGTGCTGGAGCATCATTATTTGTCTCTTCATTACAGATAGTTCCATATTTCTCGACTAAGATTAATCCCCAGATCCGTTGCTTCATTGCTACACGTATCTGTAAGTCTTTTTAAATCCCTTGGAAGTCTGCTAGCAGCATAGTATCATCCACATACCCAGGGCCCAGGGACCCTCTGTTGTACCCTTTGACCATTGATATGAGATAATCTGATCAATTGATAACCACTGATACGAGATAATCTGGTGAATTGATAACCATTGATACGAGATCTGATCAATATGATGTAATCTGATAGGAAATCTGATCAATTCGCTACTTTCCCGTCATTTTTATATGCCTTAAAACGAAGTGTGAGGAAAACTAACTAGAATGGGGGGGGGGGGGGGTCATTCTTGCTTCAATCCATGAATTTCCACTAGTCTTGCATTTCCAGCCTTCCCTTTAGACTTCTATTTGCATGGTTTTGCCTACACATCTCCAGCAGCTCCCTGAAATCACCATTTATGCTGTTCTGCTTGATAATAGCATAAATGGCAATTTTCTAGGTGTTGTAGGTCATGTCTTAAAATGCTATCCGTTATTCTAACCTGAGCTATCAAAATCTCTCTGCACCAAGTTGGCACAAAGACTGAGAAACCTGCCTGGAGCAATTTCATTATGTAGTTCCGTCAAATGATTTTTTCTCCATCCATACAACCTCATCTTATCCTTGTCACCTTCGCTGCTAAGTTTCGTCCTGCATTTACGCTACTCAATCGGAATTTTCTTATCTTAAATAACTTGCTCTATCGATTATAACGAAGCTTTTGGTTCAGTTGACCACTCCAAGCAGCGAGTATATCTTGAGGGGAAAAAAGGGGGTACCTCGAAGTTCTAAAAAAAAAAAAAAACCTTTGCAGAGGACAACATGCGAGACGAGAAGCAATTAAGATAAATGTTATTGCAGAGTGGCTAAAAGGGGTCCTGCAACACTTTTCCAAGTAATCGTCGAATGACTTCATTTAACGGAGTTTATTGCCTCACGGATCGGCTGCCACAAAAACTTTTTAGAATCCGTCAAGTACGAGCGGAGTTACAGGTATTTTCTTTCCTTTCGTACCAGCGAGCGTGCTGAAAGCTATGCGGGGGGTTACAAGGGGGCAAGAAGCTACGTCCCTTCGTCAACGCGAGTCATGACCTTGAGCACGCGCGGCTTTCAGTGTGGTCGCGCGCGGGCATGTCGCGGCATCCCGCGGGGGCCGCAGTATACCTATGTAGCGCTCGATGCTCAGAGCAGCCAATGACAGTGGCCTTTGTGTTTATGGCGCGGTAAATTGGGTTTGTGGCATCATTTGTCGAGAGAAGAGCGAGCGATTTCTAGCTGACTTTGAGAATTAATTTTAAATTCCAGGCCGCGTGCTGCGCTATAATGTTTGGCTCGCATGTTCTCAGGAGGCTCGACTACCGATCGGCAGCGTTTTCTGACAATGCTGAAAAAGTGTTGCAGGGCCCCCTTTAAAGCTGGGAAAGTGTCCAGCAAAGTGTGCTTTCTCAAATTCATCATACTTTATTTGTACACAGAGTATGTGCTCAGAAAGGGTGATATGGAAGACTGGCATGAAAGTGTAAAAATTGGAAAAAAAAAACGGGGGTATCAACTCACTACTGGTGCGAAGACTGAGGAAACAGTGGAGCTGGTGACCTCCCCCCCCCTCCTCATCGTCACTTCCCTTTCCCACTCTTTCCTATACTGTAGTATAGACCCCCCTCCTTTTCTTCCTCACGCTCTTTTCCCTTTTCCACTTGCTATGCTTTAAATCTTGCTATTTGTTTCTATCTTTCTCTCTGTTTTTCTATCTTTTTTCATTATCTCGCTCATAACAACGCAATCATATGGTTCCCATAAATGCTTGCTCTGCTAGCGTGCCTGGATAACCGAGTGGTTACTACCATAGGTCGGCAAACTCATGAGTCGACTCACTCAGACTCAGATCGGGCCGTGAGTGTGAGTCTGAGTGAGTCCGGGTGGATAATATTTTGGTGAAGTTGAGTCCGAGTGAGTCCAGCTGAAGAAAATTTTGGTGAGAGTGAGTCCGGTTGAGGAAAAGATTGGTGAGTCTGAGTCCGAGTGAGCCCTAAGCACAAAATATATTTCTTGAGTGAGTCTAGTGAGCTCCACCTTTTATTGCCGACTTATGGTCCTATCTACTCATCTTCAGCATTACTATCAGCCTTATATCGGTTACGTTTATGCTCAAGCCTATATACGCATATCTCAACGCATTAGTGTTCATGCTCCACCTCAATATTTGTTCGTCAGAGCCGTGAGTTGGAGGGGGGGGGGGGTTGCCATGATCTCCGCAAATTCTGTCACGGAAAGTTCTCGATAAAAATACCTCGTGTGAGCCGCGTGTTCCATAAAAAAATGTCTTTACTGCATTGCAGCCACTGATAACTCGTACTTGAAACTACGAGATCAAAAGACATATCGAGAGCATCGATCAAGTGAGATATTGGTGTTAAAGGGACACTAAAGAGAAACGATGATTCGGCCTAGATCGATAAATTGTGCTCTGAGAACTCTAATGTCGTTAATTTCGCCGTCATAGGTTTATTAATAGAGAAGAAAATCAAGTTCAAAGTTTCATTTTTAAATTTCGCGCCGAAAACTCCCGCGTGACGTCACGGATTTCAAAGTGTATTTATCGTATTTTGGCGCCATTGGCTTAACAAAATTACCCCAAACTTGGTATGTTAAGTCTATGGCCCCCTCAGAGGACAATGTACTTCATTTTTACCGATTAGGAGCTACGTAGTCCCTAGTAGGCGCCGTCAAAACGTGACGTCACGGCGAATGGTGCGGAAACTTCGGGCGTCGCCACCCACATATTGTTTTTGCTCGTTTTCTCACTTACTAAGCGTCTTCTCGCAGCAAGCTTGGCGTTTTTAAGTGCGAATGCACTTTATAAGCGACCCTGAATCCGCCGTCATCCGCGCTCCTCCTCCTCCCCCTAGCAACGGCGCGAGGAGCGGAGAGGAGCGTCTGTAGCAACGGCGCAGCGACGTCACACCCCACGTGACTGCGCGCGCTCCGCCCCCTCACCGCGGTTTGCGCGGGCGCGCGCCGCTCCCCGCACCGCTCTTCTAGGTGGTATTGGGTGCAGTGCTTCGCCGCTCCTTCTCTCGCCGTTCGCTCTCTCTCCTCCCTGCGCCCTACTCTCCCGTCCGCTGGCTGGGCGCCTCTCAAGAAGAAATGTGTGCTCGAGACACCGCTGTGAAACGCCAACGGCGACCACAAGGCTGAGATTATGGCCGTCAGGTACAATGATAACACAAACGGGTGCTGATGAATGTGTAAATAAATGGTTATGGTACAAATCCTCGTCTCGTCATTAATTTACGCCATTAAAATTACTGCGCCGTGTACTCTCGGCGCAAGAAATGCATTCGCATTTCCTCACGATTCCCTTCGGGGAGGTGGAGGCATTTTTGGTATCGTAGAAGAGTACTTTACTAATATGAGAGAAATCGTTTTGCGCTTTAGTGTACCTTTAAGAGTGTTGACACCATAATCGAAAAAGCTAATTTTGCTCTAAAGGACTCATGAGTCTACTCACTCAAACTCAGGTCAAGCAGTGAGTCTGAGTGAGTCCGGCTGAAAAAAAGTAGTGAGTCTGAGTCCGAGTGAGTCTGGCTGAGAAAACGTTTGGTGAGCCCACAGAACAAAATATATTTCTTGGGTGAGTCTGAGTGAGCTCCTATATTTTTGCTGACCTATGGTTACGACGCCCTTCGGACCGTGGTTACCTGGGTTCGAGTCCCGCCTCGCAAGAAATTTAACTTTATTTCCTCTCCACTTCTCCCTCCAACGCATTGCTAGGCAACGCATGGTGACGTCATCGCTCGGCGATGAAAGGCGCATTTTCTGCGAACGCCGTCGGACCTAGCGCAAGCTTAAACATCTCCGCTGTTCAAAGGGGATCACACTCATGAGCACACACACGGTCATTAATTGGAGTCAGCTGATCCACGAGCAATAGCACTGGCATGTATACCCGCCACGGTTATCTAGTGCATGGGTTACGGCCCACAAAACACAAAACCTCTAAAAAAAAGTCTCGAAACCGCTATAGACCTCTTGGTCTACGAGAAGACCTAAAATAGACATTTTTTTAGCATCAGTGATGCTACCGAGGACTTCCGATTTGGAGCAATTTTTGGAGCAGCAAAATTTCAATTTTGGAGCACTTTGGAGCAGCAATAATTTCCACTTTGGAGCACTTTGGAGCAGCAATAATTTCCACTTTGGAGCAGATAATTTTGCAATAGGGAGCACTCTGGAGCAGATAATTTTACATGTTGGAGTGCACTAGAGAAGTAAATTGCATTAACGTTCAAGCATCTGAATAATTATTATGGGGCTCTTATGAAGAGCTAAAAATATTTCGATTCAATGCAAATCTCATGGAAAAAATCATCTCAGGAGTACTCCATATTTCACTCGATAATGCAAAAATAAAGGCTCATGCAGTTGAGTGTTCTGCATTAACTTCTTCGGTGATTATTTTCGACACTAGCAAACAAACAAAATACCGGATCAATAAAATTGTACTTTTTGAAATAAATCTCTAAATACATCTATATGTGGTTATCAGCAGACGTGGTAGACAAACACACTGACGTACAACAGTGCCTCAATGCTAAAGAGTCGCACTGTCCCTAATGCATTCCCCTAAGACGACTTCAAGGCGAAAGCCAGGTTCTTTTTTCTCCTCGATCGATGTGTTGACCCTCCCCTCCCTCTCTTCAAGCTTTAATTCTGCACCTCACCTGGTTTTGCACTGCCTCCATGATCGGCGCACCGATCACGGATGCAGTGCAAAGCGGCGATGTCATGTGATGACGTCATCACATGACATTACGACAAATGACGCCATGATGACGTCACTAGTTCTGAAGATCTATGACGTCGTGATGACGTCACAATTTTTCACGATCTATGACGTCATGATGACGCTATCAGTGATTATTTTTTGCATAAATCGATTGACGCCGCCGACGGTCAATTTTCGTGTTTGATGAAGCATATATCTAAGGTTTTCACATTAATATTGGGTATTGAACGTTAACAGCCTGGCCATTAACAACCTGGCTTTATATACCAAACTGTCCTCCATCATGTCACCACTGTGCTGTGCGCGAAATAGCTTCGCTTATCATCCACTTCCCGTGAAATGGCTCGTCAGTTTGTTTTTTTTTCATTTTTATTGCGATAGCAATTATATGGACACTCTCGGCGGGTTTTCACCATCGCCGTTGCCGTACTTTTCCGTATAAAGTCCAAACTGATAACATCACCCCGCGCCACCCCGCGCATTCTACCCGCGGGTAAAAGCTCACGAGCGCTGGCAACGAACGCGGCTGAAGCGGCGATTAAACGAGCCGGCCGTCTCCGTCGCACGGAGGGCCCGTGCGATAACATCTTCCCGCGAGCGGGCTTGCCGTCGATCGCTCATCAAACAGAGAGGAAACGTCTCTCTTTGATGGGCACGCCCGTCTTTCGTAAGGAGCATGAAGGGACGCCAGGGGAGAGGTGGGGAAGGGAGCAGGCGCTGGCGCGCGCGCTATCTCGAGGCGTCAGGAGACGGCTCGTAAATCTGCTGTGCTTTCACCGCCTACTTGATTCCGACGCGAGCGTTCGTGGAGAACGGACGTGTTGTTCGGAGCTCCTATGTTGGCGGGAGACGCCGCGGCGTCTCGTGCAACGCTCCCAGTTTCTTCGCCTCAATCATGCGTATTTTTCGACTGTGAGAGTTTTCTCATGTTCAGTGGCACCTTTCTACTCCGCGTGACCGCGCCGACACCAAGCTCGTCGCAGTGAGTTGATCGTTCGTCGCTCCGTGGGAGTCCAAAGCTCTGAGGCGGCCCACACACGGCTGCTTCTACCGCAGCCATAGCTGCCTCGGCGTGGTTTCCACATCGTTAACTACGGGACCCAAGCAGCCATGAGTGCAAAGGGCTCCCGGCCAATGCACCGCTCTGTTTCGATGGAGCATTTATCCACCGTGAAGCCGTTTTCCATTGAAGAAGAGTCGCGATCGGCGACGGAGAACGCCGCCGGGCGTTGCGCGGCAGCAACGCTGACACCCGAGATTCTCACCACGGGGTTGACATCTCATCCCGCTGTCACCAGTTCTCCCTCCGAACAACCAAAGGACATTTTGACAGGGGAAAGAATGGATGAAGATGCCGCTTCGAACTTTCACGATGACCAAACGGATGACGACGACGCAGGTGGCTGCTGGAAGACAGTTATGAACAAGCGACGCGCCCGCAAAATGAACGCCCACACGGAGACGGAACCATCCGAGAATATTCAGGGCGTCGCTCAGCGCAACGTAGGCAAGCACAGTGGGAATCAACACCTGCCTCGACTTCCTTTACACGACGAAAAGATCATCCTGCGCCCACATGGCGGACTTTGCCTGGATAAATGGACGCGCCCTGAACTTGCCGGCGCTCTCTGGAGTGCTGCTTGCTTGACCACCAAAGACCGCCAGGACATTATATTCCGACTGCGACCTCAGCAAAACCTAGCGATCATCAGCACGCCCCAGTCGCATGTGGCCGATGCGTTATACAAGGTGCGGGAGCTGAGACTTGGTGAGCAAGTTTATCCGATCACGACATATTTTGCAGCCCCAGACAACTCATGCAAGGGTATTGTTCCTGGCATAGTGCCCGGTACGTCGTCTTCCACGCTGGTAGATGAACTTGTGGCTCCTGAAACCCAGATACTACAAGCACGCATGATGGGTCAGACCAACATTGCGTTGGTCACTTTCGAAGGGTTAAAGGTACCTCGCTACGTGCGCCTCTACGGTGCAGAACTTCGCTGCTACCCTCATCGCCCCCGCCAACTGGTTTGTAAGATATGCCACAAGCTCGGCCACCGGGATGACCATTGCCCTACACCACACGTGGTCATATGCCCGACGTGCGGCACCGATAACCCCACCCCATTGCATCCGTGCACTCCACACTGCAAATCGTGTGATGGAGCCCACCCTACAACAGATCCAAACTGCCCTCGGCGGGAAAGGCAGGCTGTCAACAAGGTATGGGTGCGAAAAGCCCTCGAGAAAGAGCAGCGCCAACTCCAACCCTCCATTGACCCTACGGCTTCAAACAAGCCAGCTGAGACCCGACAATCGCGCCCCCCGACGAAGAAGAAAGAACCATTACGATCGAAGAGCCGTTCGAGATCGCGCGGCAAGTCCCAGACCCGCTCCACGTCCCGGACCAGCTCCAAGTCCCGGACCCGCTCCAAGTCCCGGACCCGCTCTAAGTCCCAGACGCGCTCCTGCGAGGAATCAAGGAACCTACCAGAGAAGCGCCCTCCTTCCCCATCTTCGCAACAACCCTACAAGAAGGCTTTGCAGAGCAAAGCCCATGGCAAGAAGGACCACGCCCCCTTTGAGAGGCAACGGGCCCCGGAGCAGAACACCACCAAGGCGGCGGCACCTCGGGAGGTAGGTTGGGTAGAGGGTCCCCCACAGCTTACTCCACCCCCCCAATCACTCCCCAACTCCTCCCCTCATACCACTACATCCTCAACCCCTGATCCTCTAGCGGAAATAGCACGTCTACGTCGTGACATGGAGGCGCGTTGCGAACGCCTGCAAAAGCAGATGGACGCGCTGGTGGCAGACATGGGCGCAAGTATGCAGGCTGCACTGGACAGGATAGAACGCCGAATGGAAACCCTTCAAATAGAGATTATGGAGCAAGTCCAGTTGTGTATCGAACGTACGCTCGCACGTAACGCCGCCATGCAAAGTACCGAGATTAACAACTACAGCGCAAATATGCCACTCGACCAAACCTCTCGTCCGTCAACCTCGAACGCAGGTACACGGCGCCCCCCCCCCCCTACACACGCCCTTCAATTTCCTCCCGCGATGAAGATGGCGCCGTGTGACGCACCGCAACTAGTGGTGTGGCAGTGGAATTGCAGGGGATTCCGCCAGAAGCGGAGTTCCCTGCAACAGTACGTAGCCACATCCACAAACCCTCCCGATGTAATCCTCATACAGGAACCAAATTGCACGCCTTCTTTATCCGGCTACAACACGCTCTTGGGAGCCTCTCCTCTTGTGGGAGCCCTTGTTTCGAAACATGTCACGTCTCGCGTGCATGCCACTAGTAGTGACATCCCTCACCAAATTATCGAAATAATTACGCAGGGCTCACACACATGGGCGTCCGCAAGGGGGGGCAAGGGGGGCATCTGCCCCCCCCCCCCCTGGAATTCGGGATATATATATATATGAAAGAGAGGGGGGGGGGTACTTTTAGCGTTGTATCGTGGCCAAAGTTTTCCCAAAGCTAGAGCGGGTCGTATGTATCTCTTCTCGTGTGTGCACGGCCTGGCGCCGCGGGCTAACTGCGGTACCATCTGAACTTGGACCATCTGTGTGATGTGTAGAAGCGACATTTCTCTTTTCCCCTTTCCTTGGTCGCTTGCTCAGGCCGCCTTCTTATCTACCCTACGAAGATAAGACAGGGATAAACCGCCCGCCTCGCCCGCCTCCGGCGGCTCTCCGTCTTTCCTACCGCTGTTCTTTCCCTCCCTAGTTCTGCAGCTGTTGACGAATGCCCCAACAAAGCAATTGTTGATGTTGCTGCCTTCGTTATTTCTCTCTTTCTTCTTTTCCTTTCTCCTTTTTTTTATCTTTTTTTGAAATTCTCGTTTGGCACCCAAACTGGGCGGGCGGCCCTGGTGCAGCAGGTTGGGCCATGTCATTTCAATTACATCCTCCGAAGAAGGCTGCACCGCGCGCCAGCCGAAACTGTTACGATAAAATAAATATTTGTTTTGTTTCTTATATTGTAGCACGAAGGAGTTTTTCACAAGTTTTATGACGGTAGCCAGAAGAAGTTCTCTTTATGCCTATATATATATATATATATATATATATATATATATATATATATATATATATATATATATATATATATATATATATATATATATATATATATATAGACGTCAAGTCATGGCAGTGAGACTGCCTGCGATGGCTATTGAAGATAGCGAATAATTCTGAGATACAAGTTTCATGTTTTCTTTTCCTGAACTAAGAGATTTACGCAGTCTGACACAAGAACTTCAGTTCTCACAAAATTGACGGCTACATTTAGCAAGAAATCATTACCGCTACACTTCGTTAAAAGACTCCCAGACAACACGAAAAGTCCTAAGGATGCCCCAAACAAGTACCGAAGTCCCACATCCAATAAAGGAAGTCATATGGGTGTCCCGTAGACTTCAGCGAACGGATGTCCATTAAACATCCCAGAAGAGGACATGAATGGGTGGATGCTTGCATGCCTCACATCACATATGCGTTTTTAATCTACTTACTCATATTAGCACACATATATGTACGTTGTCTTCATGAATTAATAATGCACTTTTCCAGCGATCATTGTTTATAATCGCACCAATACATATATAGAACTTGCGCAACCCTTCACAAATAATTAACATATGTATTAATTAAACAGGCGAGAACACATAACGGCTCTTGTTTGCTGAAGTTTTGCATACTAATTATTCTTTCGTGCAGGCCTGAATAATTAAAGCACGTCCAACTTGAGCAACGTCATAGTATATTACGTGATGTGCTGTCGTGCTGCGCGTTGCTCGTTTATTCGGAACCACATATATGCATGCGATCAACCTTGCCCACTAAACTGTTTCAACGTACTTAGCCCGGATGGCACACGAAAAAGTCCAATATAGTTAAACATTAATGGGGATTGAAACCGTCCCTTGTAACCGCTCCGTTCGAGAAGCGGCGAGCAGTTTCGGTTTCAGTTCTTTGAATGTATCGTTTTACATGTACACTGCTCTTAAATGGGCCGGCAAAAAATTATAAAAACGACGACTTTGTAATTCGTATTTGAAGTGCGCTGTAGTTTCTTAACTTTTTTTCTTTTATTTTATGCTCATTATATGTACGAAAACATTACGAGAATGCGGCTGTGGCTGCAGTCTGTTTCTATAGTTCCGCATTTGAAGCGTGTTCTCTGCGTCTTTGCGTGCACAACAGTTACAATTCGCGCGCACTCTGAAATTTGGGTTCGCGGAGCTGGTTGTAATCGAAGGTAAGTGTTGTTTTCCGACTGTTTTTTGATTTGTCAAGCGTGAAGATATACGTGTGTTGGCCTTGTGTTTTATCTTTAGAGCTTGCATACGCTAGGCGGGAAGCGCGCGCCATGGAAAGCGAATACGAGAGTAAGTTATCGTTGCATTTATCATTCTTCCACGTTTGTTGTGTTCATCTGCCTTTTGTAATGTGCAGTGCGATGCTATACTTTAGACGTCACCCGCTTAAACAGCACGACAAAAGTGAGTTTAACGGTTACCACGTGGTTCACCAAGTGGTTTACCACTCTTCTAGTCGCCTAAAGATGGCTTCCATGTCGAGATCGACTGCTGATCAGTCACGCCGTGCAGGCCGATGTGCGCGCAGTCTTGGTAGCTGCTGGCGAATCTTTTAACGCGATGGAGAATCTTTCACGTGTGGCTTTTACCTCCAATCAGCCAGAAGTTCCCGAACCACCTCTGAACCGTTCGCTCGGCCAAGTTGCGAGTGCCGGCATTTATGGCCGCGTGCAGCCAGAAGTGTCCGAACCACCTTTGAACCGTTCCCTCGGCCAAGTTGCCAGTGCCGGCATTTATGGCGGCATGCTGGAATCTTGCGACTAGGAGTACCATACTGGTGACAACATGCACAGCGTTCCCGTGGAACCCGATAACGTGCCCGACGGGTGCCACAGATGCCTTAGCCTACACAGCAGGACACTGCAACAGATTCTAACTCAAGTATATTGAAAGAACTGGATATCGCATCGTTGAGAGAAGACTTGTGACAATGAAGCTTAGAGTCAAGTGTGCCTCACGATGCCGTCATAAATCTGTTAAAGGTTCTTCGCTCGTATTCTTGCATGTGTGAGCTACCAAGTAGCGCCAGGGTGCTTTTGTCCACACCAAGAGTGCCAAATGTCACACTACTGCTGGATTCTGGACATTATTGTCATTTTGGTTTGCGTGAAGGGCTTTAATCTGCTCTCAGACATGTTTACCATGTGCCCAATGCCTGTGGTCTGTTTTATGGTCAGGCTCATCGCACATACCAGTACCCTCAACTCTTACTGCGGCTGCAGGGCCACACACGGAACCACGCATGTTTGGTATGTCATTCTGGTTTCACATAGCAATTTTTATATTGCTGCGGTTAGGTGTTTGCTTTTGCATTGTGCGGCAAGGTGGAGTGCGAACTATCGTTTCTATGTTTTAGGTGCTTTGCACATGTTGGAAGCTGCCAACTCTTTTATGGAACTGCAATCCCATGGTATGTCATTTATGCGGTATACATCATTATGTTGCTGTTATGCAATGTCTCCAGTTTTTACCTTGTTTTGTTGTACAGTCATTGTGCTATGGCCAAATGCCTGTGGTCTGTTTTATGTTCAGGCTCATCGCACATACCAGTATCCTCAACTCTTGCTGTGGCTGCATGGCCACACATGGAACCGAGCATGCTTGGTATGTCATTCTGATGTCTTATTGCATGTTGCTGTAGTTTATTTACATTTACTCATTAAATTGAGAATCCTTTGCCCACTTCAGGTGTTTTGAGCCTGCCTGTCTGTCTCTGTACCTATTTCATCTCCGTCTGCCTCTCTGTGTAACTCTAGATGTTAACTTGTGGTGTCAATTATGTTCAGATTCATCTTACAGTCCTGGACCCGCATATCTGACCGGGGCTACAAGGTCACAAACAGACCCACAAGTGCTCGGTATGTCATTCACCTTCTTTAATGGTTACAGTCCATAATGTTCTGTGTCCTTGGGTTCTAAGGGAAAAATTCCCGTCTTGTTTATGTGTTTTCTTGCTTCATGTTTACTTGCGGCAAATGTTTCCTTTGTACTGTAGATGTACTATTCACATATGTGATAATGCATGCCCAGAAGAGTGAAATTAATTCCACGAGTATTGTTCTTTTGTGTAACGTGTTGGAAACGGAAGGTGATATTCTTAGCACTAAATCAGATTAGTTTTTTAGTTGGTGTTGCTGGCTTCATGATGGAAAAAATTATGGCAGAACCCATCTTACAATGACTGTCACCAGTAATACGATTTGTGTTCAAGCAGTGTAACAGCCTGCTGTATTGCTCCACCTCCATCTCTTGAGCTCATGTATGTGGGCAGTGTCCTATTTCCTTCATATATGCTCTGTATCAGCATAAATAGAAACACAAACTGCATAGCTTCTGAACAGTGTGCCCCACCTTGCTCTGGTTTCATGATAATAGTATTAGTCTGAGCATTCATTACCCTCCCCTATGCCACAGCCACATAGCACAAATGAAAAAAAAATTGTATGTTGCTGCTGGCATAACATCCAGGCAGCACGCCGGCATTGGACCAATCTCGGAACAATGTTGGTAAACATTGGCAGAAATATTGGTCCTGCGTTGGCTTTTGGGGGTTTGCTACACCTAAATGTGCATTGGTCCAATATTGGATGCCAATGATTTTCCAATAATGGCAAGGATGGCTGTAGCCAACATTGTCCGTCCAACATATCGCCAATAATGGCAAGGATGGCTGTAGCCAACATTGTTCGTCGTACGTATTGCCAACATTGTATAAATATTGGCAGCTCCAATATTTTTTGCCAGCCTTTATCGTTGGCTGCACCATCGTTCTTTCATTTCCAGCGTTAAACGCTGGAAATGAAAACATTTTCCACTGAATGTGTAGTTTAACGTGAGGTAGCTTTTGTGCACGTAAATAAATGCATGTTGCCCACGCTTTTGCTTTTAGGCAAGCAGCAGGGATAATCAGCGTACAAAAGCTGAGAGTACACACAAGTTTATTCTGCATGTATACATATGGCAAAGATACTGCAAGTTTTGAAAATAATTTCGCATTTCGCGCTTTGTTCCGCTGACCGCTTGCTGGCAGATAACAGCTGCACAGAACCTACACTAATTACCTTCAATAACGTCCTTATATTAGAAATCGGGGAAACGGGACCACTCACAAACACACACAGCCTCCCTAGGTGTTAGCGCTTATTTGATTTGTCAGTTCACCGAAGGTTCAAAAGGAAGTCAGTGAAAAGCGAAGCGTGATACAAAATGAAATAAATGAACATGTACACGTGAACAGACATTCGATACAGCCGAGATCCATAACCACCTTGAACTACCAGAAAGTTCATCGCCTATTTATTAATTAAAAGGTGACTGCGGCAAGAGCTTGAAAGTCTGCGACAACTTCACAACTAATAAAAATTTGTGTGCTACAAATCCATCATTTCTTTGCGCGAATCCAGCGGCGAAGGGCAAATGAAAAAAGGGTGTTAAGCTGACGCACTGCAACGCGAGAAAAGAACAAAATAGCACACGCAAATGCTGACAACATCGCTGAGGGCGAGATCTTAACCAACCTACTTCGAAGCGCACAATAAAGCCCCCCACATCGGTATTCACACTAGCAAATTTAAAAAAACTTACGCGGTAATGTAGACAAAAATAAACGCAGCACACATTTCACTTACGAACAACACGGAAAGTAACATGCGACGAAGGAGAAAAACGACTTACTGAACGCGATACGAACACAAAAATCCGGCGGAAAGTTTGCGAGTTGTCAGAACACATCGGCGCTCATCTGCGGATCGCTCTTCAAAAGTCAAAACAGTCAGGTCCGATGAAGAACAGGGCAGCTGCCTTCTCACTGTGGCATCGCCGTCGAATCTCGGTATCCGTAGGATCGTGGCATCCTGTCTCGGTATCCGACTCCGTTTTTTCCCGATGACTCTCGACTGAATACTGAGGGGCGCGCGCCCGCCGATGCTGGGAGCCCGAACGAGGGAAAGTAACCGCCACTGACTGACGAAGAATAGCCGCCGGCCAGAAGGGGCCGAAACGCGTACGCATCTTCCGAGGTGCCGTCGTCTCCCGCCATCTCCCTCACCCCCCCCCCCCCTCGTTTTCACAGGCATTGAAAGCGAACCATCGTGGGCGGAGCAGCCGTCAAGTGACAAGTGTTTTATGACCAGCGACCACCGCGCTGCCCCACTGCCGCGAGGAGAGGACGTGAAATTCCGGAGCAAAACATGGCGCCGCGCTGCTTCTCCGGCCTCCCGACCACCGAGAACATTTATTCAAAGTGAACACGTCTGGTTTTGTGAAGCGTTGAAAGTGCAAACATATCTCATCGATCATTTAAAGATTCCGCGGGCGATACCGTAGTCTTGGACAGCACGTCGCTGTAGCGCGCACACAAAGAAGTTATAATCCTGTAATTCAACCAGACCAGTCGTGTAGCAAACACGAAAATACACAGCGTTGTTGAAGTCACATGAAATGTTTTGATTGTTTGCCGCTAATAAAGCCGTGAGAATAATTTCGGTGCGTGTGCGGTGCGCAGAAGGCGCACCAGCGCAGAGGCCCATTGCGAAGCAGATGACTTCTATTCTACTCCATTAACTCGTCAACACTATGTACAGCTTCAATCAATGTAAAAGTAGGCTTTTTGGTTGTTTTTATACAGTTGCGATGTATACGCTGGCTGTATCACACAATTAACGTTAACTTTCAACAAGCATTGCAAAGTGAGATTTTGTTTTGTGTTTCCTTTCTCATAGATGTATTTCCAACAGCGCGCAAAACTCAGTTGAGAACTTGGTACTTATTTTACATTGCTCAACATCTGTAAAACGAATTTTGTCCAACTATTTTGCATATATTTTGTGCCACACTAAATGCCAACCTAAAAATCTAGACCCTGTGTGCGCCATTGTTCCCTTTCTTATAGATTGGAATTTGCAGTTTTGTTTGTTGGCTGACAACGATGGACTGTTTTTGCCATCTTTATACAGTAAAAGCTCGTTAATTCCACACTTATTAATTCGGAAAGTCGGATAATTAGGACGCGTTCTCTGGTCCCTGCAAGCATGTTTATTGTTTAACGGCATCACACTCTCGTTAATTCGGCCACACCTGTCCGCAACCCGGTTAATTCGGACGAACCTCTTAGTAGGGTGGGGGACGCTGCGACGAACCTTTGCCCCCCCCCCCCCCCATAATGTGGAACCCTGCGCACGCGTATGGTGATAAGTAACCAGAAATCTTCTTTGAGGTGCGCTGGATGCCGGACAAAGTGATTTTCATAACAGCGTGTGCTCGATTCGGGCTAACCTTCCCTCAGTGATGGTAAAAGGGGAAAAAACATTCTTGCCGATTAATCATGCATATGCTTGCCAGTGTTTAGGACATTGGAGCGACAACGTGTAAGTCTGGACAATATTGTCCGGCGCGTAGCATTGGCCGTCCAATATTGTTTAACCAGTCAGATTGACTGGACAATATATCCAATCTACTGCCATTACTTAACCAATGTTGTTCTACCAACGTATAAGCTGGCCCAATATTGCCATCCATACGGCCTGGTTCTGCCAATATCGTATTTACATCGGGAACCATGGGCCAATGTTGCCAACCTCAAAGAATAGCACGACCAATATTGTATGTTGGCTGGCAAAGATGGACCATTATTGGCATCCTTGTAGGCTGGCTTGCCAACATTGGTTTTATAGTGGTTTGTATGGGCCATCATTGGGCCATCGTTTACCAACGTATAAACAATATTGGACCAATGTGCTGTGCTGCCTTATACTTTCCCATTGTCGTTGTGACACAGTGACACACTACCATGAGTCATGTTGAAGAGACAGGGCGTGCAAACATGAAGACAAGAAAGAACTCAAGACACCACAAACGCCTTGACATCTTGGATTCTCTCTTGTGTCCATGTTCGTCATTCTTCAGCTTTCGTCAGCTTTCTGTCATTCTAACCATAAGTTAGTGGCGCAGTTTATCCCTTCGTTCTTCTTTAGGAGCATGCCTCATCATTTGAGCAACGATGGTTGCTAATGTGCAAGCGGTGACTTATAAAAACATTTGTGCTCGTGGTGCTGCTGCAACATCAATCAAATCGTAGATCCTCACTTACACTGTTATCACCAAGCCAGTGTCGCAAAAACTGCAAAGAAGGCTGTACGTAGATTTCAATTATGTTAAAGAACTCCAGGTGGTCAAAATTTTTGGCTCGATAATCATGTCGTGCTTTGGAACGTAAAACCCCAACAATTCTTAATGCAAAGGAGACTCATGCTTTGCTGTTAGCGCTCCTACAAGTAACTCTCAGCAATGTTCATGACTGTTTTTTTTATGTGTTGCCATATAATTCACTGAAAAGTTTTAAAGCTATATTTTGAATATAGGTTAACCTATAGCTACCTGGAACAGCAAAGCACTTTGAACATTACAAACCTTTAGTTACCTTAAGCCTAGCTATGTTCGAATTATTGCGGTAGTTTTTCATCTTAAGACATATTGCTGAACTGAAAACTCTCATAACACTGATGTCATCAATTCTTTTTCAGCTTTCATGGAAAGGATACAACATGTGTTAAATAGCATGAAGCACACCCAGCAAGCCCATTTGCAATATTTCAGCGAGCTGCTAAGTAATGCCGACAGTGCAGCTCCGCACCCTCATGGCCTCCCAGACCTGCCTTTCTCGAATGTGGCGGATGTTCTTGCGTATAAAGAGAAGCTCGAGACAGACAGCAAAGCTCATGATCAAATGGTAATTTCTCTGCTTCATGGCCTAAGCTCAGTATAATGTTGCCTGTCTTGTAACTACAGCATGCTGGAGTGACTAGGCATTTATAAATTCATGTGAATATTACTTATGACAGTCGGATTAATGACGTACCAGGCACGTAGCCAGAATTTTTTTTCGGGGGGGGGGGGGGGCCCAGGCCTATTTATTCGAAAGAAAGTCTTTTCATGGCAAAAAGAAAAAAAAAATTGCCCGGGAACATAAAAGGCTGGACGAATTTCGGGAGGGGCCCGGGCCCCCCCCCCCCTTGCCTACGTGCCTGTGACGTACTGTTGAATTTTTACATAGCTAGCTGCGTATGACAGTTCTAAACAATTTAAGTAAAGCTAGAAGCCAGCTTGTATTTCTTTATTACCACAAGATCATTTAGGTTGCAAAACATTCAAAGTAAACTGGATCCCAATGTGTCTTTCTAGCTGTATATCTTGTTTCCTTTTAACAGAAAAAGCACATGGCTGTACAAGGGGGAGATTCGACGAAACAGAAAAGAACATGTGTACTGCAGTCCCTCCTCAGCTGGAATGCTGCAGTGGGCTTCAGTTGGTTTGGCACAAAGTGAAAGAAAATTCTGTGAACTGCACCTCTGCAAGCTGATGTGCGGTGAGTCAGGTGTAACAAGCTTGATATCACTTGGTTTTTTGTGAAATCTTCTGGTCAAGCAGTATACTCAATATAGCTAGGTTGTCTATTTATACTTTGCTGCAATTAGTCCTGGTATTTACTGTCAGTTTTTAAGTGTGTAGTACTTTTGGGGCCCGGGCTGCCGTATGCTGTCATCGCTTGGCATAATGCAGGCAAAACCGCGTATAGCATAGCCATCTGTAGAGTAATGAGCGCGTGATCGCACTAAAGGGGTCTTCCTCTTGTTCTTCGAGCGCCTTGATGATGATATTAAGTGTGGAGCACATTAGGGGCCCGGGCTGTCGTATGCTGTCGTTGCTTGGCCTTACGCAGGCAGAGCCATGTAAAAAATAGAAAAAAAGAGGAAGCAAGCGAGAAATAGACAGAAAGAACAGGAAGAGGTAGAAAGAAAATTAGAAAGAGAAAGAAATAGATAGAGAGGAAGGAATAAATAAAAATAAAAAGAGAAGAAAAGACAGCAAGAGGGAAAAGGAGGAAAAAAAGAGAGGCGGAAAGAAAGAAAAAACCGAAGAGAAACAAAGAAGGCTGCCCAGCTCCGCACTTCCTACAGGCTTGACACCACACATGCGAAGCTGCCTTAATTTCTAGAAGAGTGCCATACCGGCCCAAGTTTTGTGTGGTGTGCAAAACTTATAGGAACGATAATATTGCTTTTGTGCATGCAGGCGTGTTGACTAATGACATCCGAAACCCGAATGCGACCCTGAAGGATGTGGAGAAGGCTGCGATGACCTGGTTCCGTCATGCTGCTGAGCGGCTGGCCGCGCAACAAAAATAGTTTTTTTTTTTTCAACTAATAAGATAATCCTGAAGGTCAGTTATTGTTGCAAATCCTCTGCATTGCGTGTATTAAAATTTGTGTTGCTTTTTTTTCACCACTGTTTCATTCCTTCTTTGTTGTTTCTTGTTTATGTATGCCATATTCAGTGCCATCATTTTTCTGGTGAATTGTTTCCTGTGCTGGAACTGAACTTTTTGTTTCCTAAAACTTCATTTTCTTACTTGCACACTGCCTGTAGATTGAAGAGCAAAGAGTAATTAACTGCACCAATAGTGTAATGCTAAAATCAGGTCCACTACATAGTACATTGTTCAAAAAGAGCCCTGCAGTAATCGCAAAAGCATCCGAGCAAGCAAGTACAACCCTGAATTCCGCACTAGTAGATGAGAATTAAACAAGTTGTGTGTGCTAGTAAAGAAATTGTGTTTCAGGAAATCAAAATTTCAGTTAGGCTAAGGGAACGACAGAGCAAGAAAGTGATTACTTTAAGCTTTTATTAACAGTTCCAGTGAGGAGAATGTTTCCTAATGATATATATGTGTGCCCTTTATGCATGGCAAATGTGCAGTAAAATAAAGAATTCAAACTTCTATTTGCATGAACTATATATTGTCTAAGTAAGTTATAGTGTGACATTAAACTAGTGTCATACATTTACAACAGATCCAGAAATACTACGAGTATTTTAAAAATACATTTTTCTGTCTGAACACGCCTAACTTTAGCCATTTTCAGAAAAGTATGATATGTGTTGCACTTGTCCTACTGCTTTTTCTGTACTCATCTCTGTTATAGAACTGTTACAGGATCATGGAATTCAGAGCTTTTATCATTGGCTTCTTTACCTGTGCTTGAAAGCGCCTTCAAGCTGTTCTTTAATTCAGGCTTGAAATTGAAATACATAGGGCAAGATCCGTTGTTCTTCTATTTTACATTGGGAACTTTTACATGCAAAGTGCTCTGTAGGCAGATGTGCGGGGTTCTGCCCTTGCAGCAGTGTTTGCAGTGTTTTGAAGATTTAGAAAATAAGCAAAGAAGAAAGCAACAGAACCACTGAGCATATTATAGGCCTGCAGTCACATGAAAAAGCAGGAGTGAATTGCATTGCTGGAAGAGTACGTGCAGGGGTTTTAAAAACATTCAAAGAAATGTAAGGCTTTCAAAAAAGCAGTTCTTTCTATTAACTAGCATGTGCCCTTTAAATGCTGCATGTACTGATAATGGAATGTGCAACATCCAAATCTAATCCCAATATCATCCCGAGATGTCCTATGGGGAGGAAGTCCTATGGATCCCGTTTTTTGTCTCATTTTGGAGGCTTCCTGGAGGTTTGCGGGAATTATTTGGGACGTCCTTAGAACTTCCCACACATCCTAAGGAGCGCATCCTAGGTGTATCCAAAGGACGCCATTGCGTTGTCTGGGCTGTAACAATATCCCATGGCGTCGCGCCTCTCACCACCCAAGCTCCCAAACAATGCTTTTATACCGGTCACTCAGAAAGCTTGTGGGCTTGTACAAGTTGCATGCTGTGCTTTGTTGTGGAGCTCAAGTTTCCCTTGTTGTTGGTCCTTATAAGGCGTCGATTATACCTTCACAACAGCGGGCCTTCATGCTCATGCAAATTAAATCGCCTTACCATTTTCGGGAGTCATGTACTTATGTTGCTTACATGTTTAGTTAATGTTGCGGCAATGTCATACGCATCTCAAAATAAAATACTACTGCATGTGCATGTTAGTTTTTTAGGAATGTGTCCAAACCCTGACAAAAGAATCGTGAAGTACAGCGTGTACGAAGGCGACATGATGAGTACTCGTAGGAAGTGACGACACTGACGAGTCACGACGGAGGATGTATTTATATAATCAGAAGCAGAAATTAATTTACAAAAAAGGACAAACTTTGCAGTACCTACTGTACTCATTGTTCATTTGGTTAGAGCCTAAGTATAGCCGTGGTACAGGGTTTGCCTGGAGCTTCAGCTCAGACTGTACTGGCTATCGAGATTTTGCTCGCGCTAAAATAAAAAAAAAACTTGGTTAACAAGCATCAATAAAGTTGTTTCACTCACTCACTTGGTTAACAAGCCAGTTGCGACGGTGATTCAAAATGCCATCAGAAGATCAGCCAATCAAATATTATTAAAGGTGACCACCACCTTAAAGCTTAGGCCCAGTTTAAGGCCCGACCAATAACACAAAGCAAAGCAAAATCAATAGCTTTATTCGTCCCCCTTGAAAGCACAATCAAGCCTTCTTCCTATGGGAGTCTTTTTTGGCCCCCGACACACATCCGTGCAGCCGTGCCCATCCGCGCGATGATTACAGCCTAATGGCAACGCGCCTATGCTTAAACACTTAAACCGTGACTGATGGTTGTCAACGACGAAAGGAAAAGAGCCGCCACGAATGGGCCGGCGACGCACCCTGCGAAACGAGTGAAAGCAGCCCCCGCTTTTGCGCTTTGGGTGGCACCTCTGGACTGTCCTTTTGCCGGGCACGTGTCCTTTTGCCGTCTTCGAAAGGTGTCATCGTTAAAAAGGGCTGAAGGGCGATCTGTTCTAATCATTTCGACACGTTCAGGCGCCGGGCGCCTCCAAGTCCGATGGTAGCAGTGCCGGCACGCATGTGTTCCGACCCTTCTTCTGGGGAGGTCTCTGTTGTTCAGCTCTGTAGAGAGATAGCGGCACGAAAAGAGACACCGTACAGGGCATTGTGTTTTCGCCTTCGTTGCTCACTGTGTTCGGAATACGCTGGTACGCCCGAGCCGGCAACCCTTGTGAGCACGCATCTTGTTGAGTGCACCTCCAGTGTGGGGGACCTCAACAAGGTAGCAAATTCGGCGAGTCGGAATATATTTATGATGGCCAGCCCTGCGCCTTTGTTGCGCTATCCATCACGGGGAACCTCGCCAGAGCGGCGACAGCGCGTAAACGATTCCAGCCATCTTCCCACTTTGTGGTGCGCGCAATGTCCTGTCTACAAGGGGAGCCTACACGGCCACATGGTTCCGTTTTTTCGACAGTAAGCCCCTGCACCCGTGCGCCTCTCTTTGTGTGGTTCAGTGTGTTTAAGTGCATGGCTATGCGGAGATGAAACAACCAGGACACTGGACGAGAGAGCAACGAGCGGCAAGCAGTGCATGGCCCGGTCGCTCGACTGTGCGGGTGCGCGAGCGAGATTGAGCTAGACGAATGAATTTGTGAGCGTGTGTATTAGCCGGTAAATAAGATTTCCTTGTAAATATAATGCTTTCGTGTTTTTAACGTGAGCATTTGAATAATTATCCTTCCAGTCAGTGTGCGTATATTTTCTAGTGGTCAACCACCAGGAACTCTGACAGCTTTGCCTCGTCCGGTCCCCAATTATGGATATCCGACGCTTCTTCAAGCGTCCACGGGTGTCTGACGGAGTGTCACTGAGCTGTCCGGCGGACGATTCTAGTGTGGCGTGTGACGATTTTGCAGAAGTTGACCAGCCTAGTGAATGTGATGCAGACTTTCACCAACGGACTGTGCCTGAGGTCGTCGCCACCATGGAAGAGCCCTAGTAGCACGCATTGTTGCCACAACGTTGCTGCAATGTTACCTTCCAACATTGCCACAACGTGGCTAATGTCCGCTTTTGGTAGCATTGGCGCAACATTCAAAGCAACATTGCCACAATGTTGACGAAACATCTTCGCAATGCTGCTTAAAAGTTGCTACAACATTTAGACAACCTTTCGTAACTTACCAACGAGCAGCAATGTTGATGAAACGTTTTCGCAATGCTGCTTGAAAGTTGCTACAACATTTAGGCAACTTTTAGTAACTTAGCAACTTGCAGCAATGTTGATGAAACGTTTTCGCAATGCTGCTTGAAAGTTGCCACAACATTTCGGCAGCCTTCAAGCAACTGAAGTGCGACATACAGAAACGTTGATGCAACATTCTTGCAATGTTACTTCAAAGTTTCAACAACATAACGGCAACCTTTGAGTAACGTAATTGCTACATACAGCAACATTCTCGCCGTGCTGCTTGGATGTTACTGCAACATTTGGGCAACTTTTGTGTAACTGCAACATATGCCAACCTTCGCTTCAAGGCACTGGTGTGGTGTTCACGGCTCCTTTTTCATGCACGTCCCTCAAACATAGGTATCTCGATTTCGTCATGCCTATAGAAACAGCAAGTGACAGAGTGCAACCGCCAATGGCAGAGAGGACAATAAATTCTTGCATTTACATGATATGTAATGATGCTCAACATTAGTGGTCATGAAGCCAGTCTCAATTGAACAGCTGTGTTACATGCACATCTACTTGTTGCCAGTCAATGGTTACTATAGCAGTAATATTTGCCAAAAGGTGTAAACAGAACAATTTATATTAGCCTAACATATATCACTGTGCAAAAGGAAGAATTATTCCTCCATGTTTCTTATGCAATACATGCATCTCGGTGCTTGCAGTATGTTGTCGGCAATATAGTTTAAGGGCAGCAGTGAATTAATCCACTATAGCAGTGATTACAGTGAACTTCCTAGTGGCATGGAAGTTCCTAGACATGAGTTCATCACTCAGTATTAACAACATGAAAAGTAATGCAAAGATTTATTACACAGAAGAGAAAAGACGCATAAGCTTGGTTTGAATTTTCCAGAATCAAATAACACTACAATTTTTTCTAAGAAAATATATGCTTACATATTCTTCAAAACAAATGCGCCTGTCCAGAATAGCAATACAGCAGAAACATTTCCATTCATCAATGCTGATCACAATCTTTGATGAGGGGCCTATTGCGGCTAGCTGTGCGACATTTGCAGTGAAAATGGCCACCAATATTGATGAATAAATTACCCTAAATTCTTGCAATGAAAAAGGTAAACAAACAGAATAAAAAACCAGAATATTGGCACCAATGCTGGTCTTAGAGTGAAACTAGCAATATTAAGAAAAAGAAAATACTGCGTACAGTAACATTACAAAATAGTGTCAACAAACTTGGCCTCTTCAAGACATTCCAGCAGTTCTGACAAGACAAAATGTGACACAGGAATAAGTGAGCAATAATCTTGGAAGTCTGGTACCTGCGTGGCCATTCATGAAGTGTTCTTAACATTAACAAAGCTGCAAAGTTAGGCTTGACTATATACTGTAATATTACAAAAAAGAAAGTGAGCAAACCTAAGAGCACTTGCACTTTCCTTTTTGAAATCTCCTAAAGAAAATGTGGCACAGGAGAAACTAAGCATCAGTCCTGCAGCACTGGTACCCATAATTGTGTGGCCCCTTATAGTTTTAACATCGACAAAGCTGTGAAGGCAGGCTTGACTAGATACTGTAGTACTACAACATGGCAAGACAAACATAGGTGCAAGTTGCCCTTATAAAGATAGCCCAGACAGACAAAATGTGACACAGGAGAAAGTAAGAAATAATTCTGGAGGAATAGTACCGATAACTGTGTGGTCACTTATCAAATTTTTAACATGAACAGACCTGTGAAGGCATGCTTGACTAGACTGCAATATTGCAAAATAGCATGAACAAACATAAGTGCAGCTTGCCCCTTTTGAGGTAACCAAGAAAGGCAAAATGTGATGCAGGAGAAAGTAAGAAATAATCTTGCAAGGCTGGCAGCCATAACAATGTGGCCCCATATCAACATCACTTTGATATCAACAAAGCTGTGAAGGCACGCATCACTAGATAAGGTAATATTACAAAATAGTATGACAAAATGTGAGTGCAGCTTTGCCCCTTTTAAAGTAACCTAGAAAGACAAAATGTGACAGATGAGAATTTAAGACATAACCTTGCAAGGCTGGTACTATAACTATGTGGCCATTCATCAAGCGTTCTTAAAATTAACAAAGCTGCAAAGGCAGGCTTGACTAGATGCTGTAATATTACAAAATAGTGTGAATAAACCAAAGAACAACTTTTCCTTTTGAAATATACCAAACAAAAAGTAGCACAGGAGAAATTAAGCAATAGTTCTGCGGGATTGGCACCCGCAACTATAAAGCATCAAGTGTCTTAACATCAATTCTGTAACGGCACGCTCAATTGATACAACACTGAGGTATTATATTTACATGGAACGAACAAACATCAGTGCAAGTTGCCCTTTGGAAGCTATCTTAACTCTACAAAAAAAATAGAAAGAACTGAAAGTTGAAAGAATTTAAACAACACGGGGTTTGAGATCACGTTGGCGCAGTAAGTCCTTTCTGGTGCACATTTCTAGTAGTGTGCGCACTGTACATGGTGCTGTAATGCAAACAAGGCGACAAGACGAACAGTCAGAGAACCGCAGGTCGAACACAGGCTGGCACTGCCTCTCTGGAGAAAAAAGAAAAGGGCACAAACTAAACTGGCAGAATAAAGCAACAGACTTAAGTAACTTGAAGCACTTAGGTCCTGCTAATTTGCCTACAAATCTACAACACCAATTTGGCTCAACCTGCAATTGTGTTCAAGGCCTTACGAAAACAAAAATAAAATTAATACATCCTGAAACTCACGCTTATTTCTTTCCTATTGGTGGTTCTGAATAAATCACCACAGCACCGTTAACAGTTTCAGTGGTCAAAAATGAATGCATTGCCATGCATGAGTACCGGCAAATTAAACTTATCTTTATATTCAACGTACAAAACTAAGGGTGTCCGGCGTTAGGCAAGGTGGAAGCGGCTGATTTAGTGCCAGACGAATAATAAACGCCACTAACATCACGTTCGCCTGTGATTGATGCGCGCGGTAAACTGAGCGCGCCGTGCAACTGCGGGGCGCCGAGCATGCAGTTGGGTCAGAAAACGGAACTTCATTCCCGCGCTCTGCTGACTCGTTCACCGAGTGATCGTCGCTGCGACAGTCGTCACTTGTATCGAAACAGCTAACGAGCTCATGACGAACATCTTCAGCTATTCTTCAACGCTTTTGCCTGTCGCCTACTTCACTCAATGCGCACTTCACCCGCTGCATTTTTCGCCCGCGAACTCCGTATAAAGCAAAGAGCCAAGGCAGGAAAAGTCCTCACAAACCACGGAATATTCTGCGAGTGACCCTATAACCGGACAATGATTGATGTTATAATATATAAATCCACAAAAGACTTACCGTTCTCTTTCCAACGCAGTATTCTCGTAGTCTTCAGCTGAGCGCCACGAAGAGCTCAAACATCGCGCACAACTTTCCACGGAAAACTGCTCTCGGCCATTAACGATGTCACTAGCCGTAGGACTGCCGCTGATAAGCAAAGGCTCCGCTTTTTGTTTCGGTTTCACTTTTATATGCCGCTTGCCCCTGCGGCACCACTGCGCCAGAATCAATGCGTCAGTGGGATAATTTATGAAAGTGCATATTTATCACGAGATACGTATCGTATAAATCTATTTTGAATATGCGATGTGCACGTGTACGCGCACGTTTTCATTTCAGGCAGCAGTGCAGCAATGGCATCTTTATTTTGGGCAAGCAGCTGAGAAATCTTTTAAATTTAACTGTGCATGCCACGGAAATAACACCGGTTTTGCAGTTACAGTTGTTTTGCAGTTGCGGCGGCGATGTTCCAGCCGTGTGGTCAAATATGGGCCAACGTCTGTCAACATTTGACAACATTGTATTAACATAGTAAATGCAACGTTACTAAAACATTGCTGAACGTTGTTGAATGTTGAGCAACATCTGACAACATTGGCGCAATGTTGTACAATGTTGCACAACATTCAACAACATTCGCAACATTGTGACAACATTGCAGCAACAATTCGTGCTACTAGGGAGGTTCCACCATCAGTGAGCTACCACGACACAGTAAGCCACGATGATACTTCTCCTTGCTTGGGATTAAATAACAGTGACAACAGCAAGCAAGCAACTAACATTTCTCTAGAATGTGATTTGGGAGAGTTTCTAGACAAAGCTAAACTCGCGGGCATCCCAGGCAATTTGAAGTTACGCCTTCTGACTAATTCATGGTCGCCAAATGCTACACATGACTTTAAGAAAGATGTAACACCTTGCAAGAGGACTTTTCGCTACCAATGGCTGGCAGATTACGCCCCTTGGTTTGCGTACTCAGCGACACTGAAAGGCGCCCTTTGTCGTTTCTGCGTCACCTTTCCTCCAAATGTTCATCGGGGTACTCAAGGTAGCTTTATCGTGCGCACTTTCAGTAACTACAAAAAAATGCACGAGGCGTGCAGGGATCATGGGAAATCCCAATGGCACCAGGAAGCAATGGCCGCCTCACAGAACTTTATGGGTGTGATATCAGGCAAGAAATTACCCGTTGTACAGCAGCTAAACAAAGCCCTGCACGAGCAAGTTGAAAGGAACCGCCAGAAACTATTTCCGATCATTTCCACCATTATATTTTGTGCAACGCATGACTTGCCAGTACGCGGGAAGCAGTCTGACAGTGGAGTTTTCAGTGATCTCCTTGACTTTCGGGTAGAAGCAAGAGATACCTGGCTTCAAGAACACTTTGCATCTTCTCCTGGTAATGCAAAGTACACTTCCGCCCGAGTCCAGAACGAGATCGTCACAATCTGTGGCGACATCCTGAGGGAGGAAATAGTGGCTGAAGTTAACACAGCATTTGCTTTTTCCGTCCTTGCGGACGAAACTGCACAGAGCAGATGTCTATAGGCATTCGCTTCATTGACAAGAGAGGAACGGATGCCTGCGTTCGAGAGCATTTTATGGGATTTGTAGAGTTGAATCAGCTGAACTCAGCTTGCATCGCCGCCGCAATCTTGAAGTTTTTAAAGGATGCTGGGCTGATTCTTTCGAACCTCGTTGGACAGGGGTATGATGGATGCTCCACAATGGCTGGAAGAGAAGCTGGAGTTAACAGAATAATACAGAAAGAACTTCCAAAGGCACTATTTTTCCACTGCGCAAGCCACAAACTGAATCTCGTGATCAACGATTTGAACGAAGTCTCTGAAATTCGCAACACAATTGGGATAATCAAGCAAACCACAAACTTCTTCCGTGAGAGCGTACTTCGAAGGAAATTGGTGCCCAACATTCCGATGCTGTGTGAAACAAGGTGGTCTGCAAAATACAAGTCAATTAGGATCTTCTCTCAACATTACGTGGCCATAGTTGAAGCCCTCCAGGAGCTCGCATCAATGGAATCAACCTCGAATGCTGCAACTAGCAACGAGCTCACATCCTCTACTGTGCAACGACAAGCTCACCTTTCATTGTCTGCTTGCACATCGTAGCGAAGTACAGCGCACGACTGGAACCTGTTACGAACGTTCTGCAGAGTGTAACCATGAACTTTCATTCTGTACACGACTACATCACTGAGCTGCAGAATATATTTCGCGACCACCGGACTAACGCTGAAGAGCAGTTTTCTGACATCATGAGAACAGCAAGTGAGGCAGCCAATCGCTTTAATATAGTGATATCTGTGCCAAGGCAAGCCTCTCGTCAGACCCACCGAGACAACTACGGGATACAGTCGCCGGAGAAATATTACCGCGTGGCAATATATGTGCTTTACTTGGACTCTCTCACTGCTTCTTAATTGGCTCGCCCCTTTTCTGACACTAATGAGAAGAGCTTCAAGCTTCTGCAGCTTCATCCAACAAAAATGAAGTCTTTGAGCCTTGTTGAGTTTGCTGTCCTCGCTGATGAACTCCAAGAATTTATAGCATCGAGAACTCCGAGGAAGAGAGCATATCTTGGTACGAGATGTGGCACAACAAAACTAGGGACACCTCAGAATTAACATATTCTGAACTCTTGATTCAGGCCAAGACATTCTTCCCCGCTGTCGCAATTACCTACAAAAAAAAGGCATTTACCTGCAAAAGGCATCGCATTTACCTACAAAAGAAAGGCATTTGTATCGAGTCCAGTGTAGCACCAATTTCAGTACATCTTTTTATCTCGTATTGACCAGGCACTACAATGTGTTTCTACTTCATTTCATCCATTTTCTATTTTTAGGTATGTTGACGATTTTTTTTATTGTTTAATATATCTCATGTGCCTTACCATGAAATGGTATATTTCATTTTAGGTGCCTTGAAGACGAATTCTAAGGAACTACACTCTTAAAAAAAAGGTAGTGCTACTTACTAACTTTGAGGTAGTAAATTGCTGTCACAACATTCACTACCTAAGTAGTAACTGCAGGTAGTAAACAGCAAGGTAGTAAAGTTACTACCATGTCATTTACTACCTGCAGTTACTACATACCAGAAGGTAGTAACAGAAAGTTAGTAAATTTACTACCTGCAGTTACTACATACCAGAAGGTAGTAACAGAAAGTTAGTAAATTTACTACCATGACGGTTACTAGTTCCCATTACTACTTATTGGAAGGTAGTAAGCTAAGCTAGTAACATTACTACCATGATGGTTACTACTTAGTTACTGAATGCAGGAAAATAGTATTTGAAAGTTAGCAAACTTCCACCGTGAATGTTAGCTATTTGCAGCAACTATTGATGAAAACTTGCTACAACCATCTGGCAACGTCGGTCAACTTCATGAACTAGAAAAATTGCATCTTACTTAATACAAGGAGCATGCATCAGCTAATCTCACAGAATGGATCGTTGTGAACTTCGTGACGAGATTTAAGTTGGTGAGCCTAAAACGGATAAAGTAGTGAAGTGAAACTGCTGACCTTTGCTGAACTTCGTCTTGCTACAAAGCGGATGCAGGCGACGCGTAGCCAAACGGAGCCGAAAGAACGAAGTTTAGACAAATCCGTGTACTACCCATCATTCCCATGCTGGCTGAAGCGTCATGCGTTGGAGCTCCCATAGACACTAGCGCCAGAGTTCCCTCTAGTAAGTATTGTAGGAAACTCTATGTATGCTACAGGTCATATTTTATATTAGAAATAAAACGTTTTCGTGGCTTTTCACACAGGTTTAGGTGCAACTGCATTATTCGTTCGTTATTTATACTTAGTTTTGCAGCTATACCTATTGTTTTTGGCATATTAGAACAAATTTCAAAGCTCACACCTGAATCAATGGTCATCTCTGAGTCTTTGTAAAGCAACGCTGCAAAGTACAAATCTCGGGGGCAATGATTTTGTGTACTACAGGTGCCGAACACAATTTTGTTGTAGAGTTAGAGGCTTTGCCGGTGTGTAGTGAAGCATGAATAACATGCATTCCCGCACAATAAGAGAGAAAGGGTGTACCTGACCAGGTGGCCATTCCTCTACTTTCTCTCCGTAGCAGCGGGTGTTGTTGTAACAGCAAGCAGAAGCGTCAGCTGCGGGATAGGAGTCATGCGTGCGCAACTCCCGCCTCCCTCCTCCATCACCCCCCTCGCCTGAATTTACCGACGAGGAAGGGGAGGGTAAGAGAGGGAGGGGGGGGGTGCGGGTGCACTTACGTACCCTACTTACGTTGCCAGCCACTGTTCCCAGCCGTATTTTTGTTGTAAACATATAGCTGATATTTAAGTGCACTTTCAAATTCTGACAACGATATGATAGGTTTATCTCCTGTGCTTTCCTCAATGTCCACTGTTCAGCTAATCCAATCCCCCAACCTCCGGGCAAATGGAAAACTATACCCGGTGGATAACCTTCAATCTATACTGAATTTTAGAACCTTGTCGTATAACACTTGGTGCATGAGTATTTTGTTGTTTTCGGTTCTGGTGCATAAACATTCCTGGGTGGCTTTCCCTGCAAATTTGTATTTAGACCATGCACAGGCGATGTCACTGGTCAGTGTAACCTATTTATTTACTATGCGTGTCATCCGACAGTGCCCAATTAATTCTTGCGTAAGAATAAATCCTTGCCCGTTCTATATCGCCAAAACGAAAAACGCTACACTCTCGCATTGAAAATAATATTGCGCAATAAAAATATTTATAAAAAGCATTGTGTGGTGTCAGTAGACCTCTCTTCAACCAATTCACATCCCCTTTCACCCATTTACGACATGCTACTCTAGATGCGGCTGCACCCCCTTTCTTTACACGTCAGAAGCGGACGTATGTGTGCAAGTACGCAAGTAGTAACGTTTACTAACACGCCACCTAGGCAGGTAGTGCCGTTTACTACCTCTGACATTTACGACCTCGTGTGTACTTCTTAGGTAGTAAAAGCACCGCAATACGTAGTAATGGGGTCACAAAGGTAGTAACGGGTCCCGTTACTACCTTTTCTACCACCTTTTTTTTAAGAGTGTAACTTTCACTCATGAGCTTCAGACCGACAATTGTTTGCAGTTTTTAGATATTTGCCCGGCTTTGAAAAACGATCATGTTTCTTGCGCTTACTTTCCTCGCAGCACAAAAGCGCTATTGTCTTATGATTGTTCAATGTGCATCGCTCTGTATTGCCTTCAATCTGCGTTGCGCGGGTCGTGTTCGCACATGATGTACTAGCCTTTGCACTCAGATTGGCAAACTCCAAAAAGGCTGGCTTCCCTCGGATGGTCTTGGTTGACGTCGCCGAGTCTTTACTACGGAAAGTGAAAATCAGTACTCTGGAAGAGCACAGAGCACTTGAGAGAACCGGAGCGTGCAAAACCACAAGTGCTACCGTGCGTGCACAAAGTGAGCCATAACCTGAAGAAGGTGGCCACTAGCCGTGGAATTCCTGTTGTGTTTTCCGCTCCAAATTAACTGGCACAGCTGTGCCAGCGAACCGCTAGTGCTAAGCAGCAAGGGTGCCAAAAGAGACACGTGAAACCCTTCAGGCGACGTGCCGAAGGTGTTGTCTACCAAATTCCTGTGAGCTGTGGCAATGGCAAGGCCTATACATAGGACAAACGGGACGTAATGACCACCTGAGGGAGCACGCCAATAGTATTGGTAAAAGTGATGGTGCGCATCTTCCGGTGCATGTTAAGGCATGCGCATATATGCCACGTTTCGAGCAAGCTAATATCGTTGGCAAGAGCAGAGACCAAACGGCGAGATAACTTTTAGAAGCGTTTCATATTTCAAGGAATGGGTCCGCTTGTGTCAGTGGCACATCATTTGTATCGTATCAATCTGAGAGATCCTTTTTTAATGGACAGCTTACGTATTGACATGCTGACGTCACAGTTTCACGCCCCTGGGATATGCGTATACGTTTTCTTGATTTCCAATCTTCGCCGGCAATAAACAGTTCGTAGTTTGGTGCCCCTCTGACTCTTTCCTCTGTCTTTTTTCATGTTTCTAGCTTTGCGCCAAAATTAACACGTTGAGAGCGGTGCTATGTTTTCCTATGTTTTCGCATATTGCTTATTAGGTTTAGTTATTTGTTCATTAACAAAATCCAATGTATTTTCCAATCCAATGATTCGTTGTTTCGATTTTTTTTCGCACGTGCGTAACTCAGACCATAAATAGTGCCTTTTTAGTGCTAACCTACCATACCCCCCCCCCCCCGCCCAGCGGTTGCCCCCCCCCCCCTGAAAAAAGTTCTGCGGACGCCCTTGCTCACACAGCAAAAGCCTGTTTACAGAACAAAACACAACAAAAGCCAATGTGTACAGCTCCCCCTCGTTCACGTACGCACTGTTTTCATCGCCTCCTAAAGGAGTTCGGGAATTTCGGACGGGTTTGTGTGGTATGCGGGGATTTTAACGCTCCGCATCCAGTTTGGGGTTACGTCCAATCTCAGGCCAAGGGGACACGCCTATGGAACGACATTTGTAACATGAGGTACACCCTACTGACTGACCCAGAGCGCCCTACTCGAATAGGCAACAATATATCGCGTGACACCTGCCCTGACCTCACATTCGTGCGCAATACCGGCCCAGTCGTAGCGCATGGTCCTTTAGAAGAGCACCTTGGTAGCGACCACTATATTGTGGCAACCATCCTACCACTGCACGGTGTGCGCAGGCCCGAGCGAAAGTTACGCATACGGACTGGCTAAAATTCAGGGAACGTCGCCGGGAACCACCTGAGGGGCAAGGGTATGAGTTATGGCTTGACTCTGTCACTGCAGATCTAGAGGCCACCACGCGCACACTGAGTATCACAACCGAGACACCGGACATTGACCCACATTTACTATATCTTTGGGACGCGCGGAGAGGACTCACACGGCGATGGAAACGCCAACGTCTCAATCGTAAACTTCGGAAAAAAATAGACCAAATCACGCGGGAATCTCAAGAATATGCAGAGACCCTCACCAGTAATAACTGGCGAGGATTCTGCAACCGGCTTTCAGGAACATTAGGCACAGCAAAAACTTGGTCAATTCTTCGATCGCTCACAGACCCCACCACCACGAAGACGAAGACATTTCAGCAGCTACACATCCTAATGCATGAGTATCGAGACGACCCCTCGAAACTACTCAAAGAACTAGAAAAACACTTCGTACCGAGAGGCCCGACACCGCACTACCCCGACTATCCCTATGTAGGCGAGACGAACGAATTGTTAGATGCAGATATCACGGTTGAGGAGGTGCGAGTAGTTTTACAAGATCTACACCGTAACACAGCACCGGGGGCAGACCGCATTCGGTTCGCCACACTCCGCAACCTAAGTGATGCGGATATCACCCACCTAACTAGTATCTTCAATGAATGCTGGCGCCAAGGTACGCTTCCCCAAGCGTGGCGACACGCCGAAATTTCAATGATTCCTAAGCCGGGCAAACCTGTTCAAGTAGAAAACCTGTGTCCCATCTCATTAACCTCCTGTATTGGCAAGCTCATGGAGCACGTACTCTTACGGCGCCTGCAGCCCTTCTTAGAACAGCAATCCTTCTTCGCGCACTCTCAATTCGGATACCGGGCTCATCTGTCAGCCAAAGATGTGTTGTTACAATTACGGGAGGAAGTCCTAGGGCCTCCGTCTCGCGCCCAAACGAGAGCCCTCATTACTTTAGACCTCAAGGGTGCATTCGATAATGTTGAACACGACCTCATCCTTTGCAATCTTGCGGAGTCGCACTGTGGAGCTCGAATGTATAACTACATCCGCTCATTTCTTCGTGGTCGCACTGTCACTGTGGGAATGGGACCACATCGGTCGGGCACGATCCGCCTTACAGGACGTGGGACACCACAGGGTTCAGTTCTTTCACCTACATTATTTAATATCGCGCTTGCAAGGCTCCCCCCACTACTTGACCAGATCCCCGATGTCGCCCACGCTATTTATGCGGATGACGTCACTATATGGTCGACACGGGGTTCTGACGGAGACATCCAGGACCGACTGCAGCAAGCGGTTGACACTGTCACTGAGTACGCCAAAAAAGGAGGCTTGAGATGCGCTCCGCAGAAATCAGAGCTTATAGTCCTTCGCTCCCGCAGCACTACCCCTCCTCCCCCTATCATCGTGCATGTGGATGGCATACCCATACCACGAGTCCATCGTGCCCGCATTCTTAAACTACACGTTCAAGCGGATGGCAAAGCTAACTACACCGTTAACCTTCTATCCCGACAAATTGAACAAATTCTGTCAATGATCCGCCGGGTCTCTAACAGGCGTTCCGGGCTTCGAGAAGAAGACCTGCTGCGCTTGGTGGAGGCCTGCGTGATCAGCCGGCTGACATATCATCTGCCCTTCCAGCGGTTGCGCAACAACTGCGAATAGACGGAATGATTCGCAAAGCCACTAAGCTGGCCCATGGCCTTCCGACCTACACTCCCACGCGTCTACTTCTTAATTTGGGGACACACAACACCCTCGCCGAGCTGCTAGAGGCAGACTGGGTCAGTCAGCGCCAACGCCTCCTACTCACCCCTACTGGCCGACATCTCCTCTCACGTCTAGGATATATTCCGTCCCACCGCTTCAGCTTGAAACCCGTCCCACTTCATTAGCGCCTGCGATACGGAAAATGCTAAGTATTCATCCCTTACCACGTAACATGCACCCCGTGCATGACAAGGGACGGCGCAAATGCCGTGTACGATACCTCAGCCGCATTCTTGAAAACATTGAGGAATCGCATACTCTTTACACGGACACCGCACGCACTAACGAGGGTTACACATCGGTAGTGTTGGATGGCACCGACTCCCTGCTGGACTGTGCTGCCATGCGTGGGACGAATGCCGCTTACGGCGAAATTCTTGGTGTTGCTCTTGCAATTCGAAACGCCGTCCGTGTTCGGGGGGAGGTGTATATATTGACAGACTCGCAACGGGCATGTCGGGCATTTCTGTCAGGGCGTGGCATCCCAAGAGCGGCACACCAAATTCTCAACCAGATTCCGCACACCGAATTAAGCGATACTTTTCGTATCCACTTACTCTGGACTCCTGGTCATGCCTCTCTGCCGGGCAATGAACGAGCTCACGCTGTAGCCCGCGAAATTTCCCTCCGGCCGGCCCGGCATGGCGAGTCGACCAGTGCAGGGTGGGGGGATCCCCTACTCACTTACAAAGACATCCTTCGTTATTATACGCACGACCGTCGCACTTACAGCGCGCCACCGCCATCTTTCTCACGGGAGGAGGCAGTTAGCTTTGCGCCAGCTGCAGACCAACACGTTTCCAAATCTTGTATTACTAAGTAAATTCTACCCGCACTGCTATGCAGACCGTTGCCCCGGCTGCGGTAACTCACCGACGACCTTCCATGTCACAATTGAGTGCACTGCAAGCATCTTCCCTCCCTTACCAGTCTTCCTTCACCCCTTACGTAACGAGGAGCTGTGGGATGATACTCTCCGCGACGGACCTCCCGAGGTCCTCCGAGCTGTAATACAGCGGGCCCGACTCGTCGCTGGAGTCATCTTAGGGACCCCGGACTAGGGGTTCCTCCCACGCGCTTCTTTGCCATGCAAACATCAATAAAGACGTTTTACTCTCTCTCTCTCTCTCTTCACCGCCTACTTCGCGTTTACAGAACTCACAGCCCGAAAACCGCTTCGGTTCCTGGAGCGACCATATTCTCTTAAACCAGCGTTTTGTGGAGTTAGGCGAGATCAGATTCAGAAGAGTTAGCTCCTAGCCTTACTTCGTATAACAATACAATTTGTTGGTATCGCATTCGTTGCTTCACCCTTAAGCGAAACTGAGTTTTCTTAACCGTCAGCTATTGACCCTGGAAAGCGAGGAGCGAACGTGTAACACGGCGTAGCCACTTCACAGTGGGCCGTCAGCGACGGGCCCGCTACTGACAGCAGCACATATTAAAACGCAGTTGCGGCTGCTCCAACCAGGAGGCATGTTTTTATTAATGAGATGACATTTTATTGCGATAGCAATTATATGGATACTCTCGACGGGTTTTTGCCGTCATGTCCTATATAAAGTCCAAATTAATAGCATCCCCCCGCGCGTCGTACGTACTGCCGCGAGTAAAAGCGCGCGAGCGGGGCCGACGAACGCGGCCGAAAGATAGATCGAACGAGCTGGCCCATTTCCGTCGCTCGGAGGGCGCATGCGCAACATCACCCCGCTCGGGCGGCCTGCCGTCGAAAGAGAGGAAACGCCCCGCCCGTCTTGCACGAGCATGAAAAGACGCGAAGGGAGGGGGAAGGTTCGCTCGAGTAGCAACTTTGAACTTTGATTCTAAGGGCGCGGTGGCGATCGCTGGCCAGCGCGCTATCTCGGCAGCCATCAGCGGGCGGCTCGTATGCTCTTCTACGTGCTGCGCTCTCAACGCAAAGACACTGTGCGGAAAGAGCATCTCTCCCTGGAACGGCCGTATTAGCTTACTCTAGCGTTTCGTAGAGTTACGCGAGATGGGATTCATGCTATCGCATTCATTGCTTCATCCTTGCGGTGGAGCTGTGACTTTCCTTTAAAAAAAGCAAGCAATAAGTTCATTTCGGAACCCTATAGCACTGACGAGCTCGAAAGGGCAGGGCCTTTTAGGGGTATTTACCGCAGAGTGATTACAAACCCGGATGTGCTGGTGGAAGGAATTACGAAAAAGTCTTTCTGTATGAAGACCCATGGATAAAGTATATCTGAGGAAAAGTGTCAATGCGTTCGCACCGTTCACGTGCTCTTCCATAGACGCGAAGCACGAAGAATTCGATATTGTTCCATATACCTATTGCTAGTGATCCCAGACTTGATTCCGCGATGTCCAGAAACAGAAGTGACAGACCTTTTAGCGGCACGCGTGTAGTTATTAATGAGCATTGCTTTCATTACGTGCCGTGCGACGCTTGAAACAAGCTATCACCAGCGTTTCTGGAAGCGGCGACGTCCGCCGATCAATCGCAGCCACACTTCCACGCTGCCGATCGGCCTAGACGTCACGAGCACCTGCGGAGAGCGTGTTTTGCTGTCGAGCCGACTTGCACAACAAAAGCTGCGTCGGCACCATGCATGGCGTCATGGCCTATTCGGCACACATGCGCGAGCGCTGTTTATTCAACGGAATAATTATTGGTCCTTGATTGTAACTTTGACGGCCCCAAGATCAAGCTGCACATACTTTGACGCGCCGCCGGTGCGATCGCCGGTGATAGACGCCAAGTGGAGATCAGTGATAGACGCCCCCAAACCCAGACTCTCGCGCAGTTTGGCGCAATTTTCGTCGATATTATCAGGATGGCGCAGTAAATACAATTTGGCGCACTTTGGCACAGTTGGCGCAGGAGTGAAATCACTGAGCATATAGCATTTGCGCCTCAAACGTGTTTGCATACTGTTTATTAGCATTTTAAACAGCTACGGCATAGCCAGCGTCTATCTGCCAAACAAGTTCATAACGTCTACTTCGAGACATTTTTTAGACATTTTGTCTGAGAAAGTGCGAGTGCACGACGACTACCTCAATGATTCTTCGAATGTTTTGTCGAGAAGGGCCAATATGCCAAAACGGCGTGTCAAAAGAGCGGCGACCGTCGGTTTTACTCAAACAAGTGAAGTAGACAACAAAACTCCCAAAATAATTGGTTTTTCACCCCGCAACGCGGTGTATACCTGTGTATATTACTATCAACTGATAACAATGCCTCTATAGCAGCGGTAGCGGCACGCTCGCACAGCAGCGACTGACAACAGGAGCAAAACGCAGGCACGCACCCAGCGCACCGTGTAATCTGCATGCTTCGTCGGCACTCATGTTGAAACGTGTCCTTCACGATCGTGCACCGGCGATTGCGGAGGCCCCGTCGGCGTCGTTTTCCGCTGACACCAGCTCGGCGGTCATCGCTTTTCTGTACGGTGCACTAGCTGTTATCAGGCGTCAAGTAACGTGCTCATGCCTCCCGTTTGCCGCATATTTTCCGTCAGTGTTTCGTGAAACAAGCTCACTGTGTGTTTTTACCGACGGTTCGTTACAACAATGGCCGGATCTGCTGGCCACCTCATGTTCTCTGGCCACCTTCGTTGCAGCTAGGAAGCAGCTATATTCTGATAACGTACTTCTTTCGGTAAGTGAAATTAAGTGCGCCCGACTTTTCGTCATTACTGCCGGAACTTTTTAGCTATCTTGTAATTAAGACGTTAAGATATGACAGTTCTTGGCTGGTGGTTGAACCTTGGTCGAATGCGAAACTATATATGGAGGACGCGCCGTTGCGAACCGTGACTCGCCCTATTTCGCTATTTGGGTCATCTTGTTCTTCTGCGGGTTACAGCTTGTTACAGCTCGTGTGTGGGTGTGTGCGTGCGAGCGAGCGCTTGCTTGCTTACGACCATGTCGGCCTGTCGCTGACAAAGCGCAACGCTTCTGCCTCGCTTTGTGAGTGCAGTTATGATTGATTGTCGTTTATAAATACATGACAGCATTTTATCACATCTGTAATTGGAAATCTGTCTTTAGAATGACTTGATGCTCTGTTATTTGTTGTAAATCATACCTAGCTTACTTGCTTTTAGATGCGAAGCATCTTATAGCGGAGTTCAAACCGGTGGTGGTGGTGGTGGTGTGCGGCGTGACCACCCTTACTGCGCATACCCTCTCCACTCCCCCTCTCCCCTACCCCTCTCCACTCTTCCTCTGAAACGCGGGCTAGACATGCCGAAATTCTCTCCTGCGCAACGCCGCGATGAGCGCCAGCGCATGTGCGTCCCCTCCCCCTCTCTCTCCTCTCCTACGCTGTAAGGTCCCGTATCGTTGTTAAGATAATGCTCATGCATATGCACGAACAAAAGCACGCCAGCCAGGCAAAAGGCTGCTTGAAGTTATAACCATTAGAAAATCACCTAGTTCGCATAGCCAGGTGTTTTCTGTGGGCACAAATTTCTTGCGACTGATTTTGTTCAGCCTTCCTTCAGCATATATTTTTGTAACCGCGAGGAACGATAAAAAAAGAAAGAAAGAAAAACTTTTTCTGTCCTCCGCGCGGGGAGGCAACAGAAGCCATAGAGACCCGACATACGAGCACCTCACGCTCCAAACATTAAATTCAAACGCGGAATTCCTGCGTGCACTCAATTTCAGGTACATAAACGCTTCTAGTTTGCAACAACAATGCGACAAAGGCGCGTGAAGTACTCTCTACTTGCTAAAATCGCCCCACTCCACGCTTGAAAACACAGTGATCCGTACTTATCGCCGGCACAGCGCTGCCGCCGCTGGACCCTTTGGGTGGGGCGCGAAGGCGGAAAGGTCACGTGTCGCCAACCGATCTATCGCAGTGCGCGGCGACTGGATCAAGACTCTCGCTACTTTTGAAAGATAGAGGGACTTTACTACGCTGCCCCCTCTCGCGCGCCTGTCGACCGCGTTACCCGCTCGCCCTGTGAGAATTAACGGCCAGGCTAGAGGGAAGACACGACGCGCGTAGCGTTCCTCTTCGCGTTCCACGACGCGAGGTCGGTAGCATGCCCAACGAACGCCAACGGAACGCGATCGTGCAAGTGCTCCGGCTTCGCATCGCCTCATGGTCCCCTTTAGCGGGAAATGCTGTAATTTTTCTTGTATGCAGCTTCTTCACTGCTGTTTGTACAGGACATTAGGCCTGAGACCGCGCCAGCTAGTGTGGAAGCCAATGCAGTTTCTTTGACGGGACCTGCAGAGTGCATTCATGCAGAACTTCAATTTATGTTGCTGCCGCGGCAATCAGCTTCACCTTGTGCGGTCACCTTCTGTCGTATTTTGTGCCACATTTGGTTGCGCTTTGATTCTGGCATAACTTCTTGCTTCTGATAAGCACGATTATTTGTGCGCCATACATTAAACGTCATTTATGGAGCACGTGTTCATCATCTGCATGTTCAGATTTATTATTTGTTCAATAGTAAACCGATGTGTTCTATATGAAAATTGGATATATGTACGTGGTGTGCTGAAGTAGTTTTCCCGGCACAGTGAGAACATGGCTGGATGAACAGGTAAGTTAGTGACGTTGATGATTGGTCACCTGCACGATGACTGACATAGGAAATGGGAGAAGAGCTCTTTTGAGTCCCTGTATTATCTAAATTCCAGGGGCGTAGCCAAGGGGGGGTTTGGGGGGTTCAACCCCCCCCCCCCCCGAAATTTTTCAGTTTTGCTTGCGTACATAGGCACGCACACATACAAACGCACGCACGAACATACATAAAGTATGGTTGAACCCCCCCCCCCCCCGAAAAAAATTTCTGGCTACGCCCCTGCTAAATTCCTATGGTAGCCGTACGGTAGCCGTCAGGCTGCCGACCAAACATGCTGCAAAGACAGTTTAGTAGCTTTTTATTTCTAAAGCCATTACAGCAAAATTACGAAAACGTTTAAAAAACGTCTTAGTTTGATCTTGTCGAGACGTTTTTTTAGACAGCTTTAGCGTCTCATTAGCACGGCTATCCTACGGTCGGATAGCCGTCTACGGCTACCGAATGTCTTGACCAACTCATCTATTAGCCCTTTCAACTAGCCGTTCAAGACGTTTTTTAGACGTGAAATAGCTTCTTTTGTGTTTCATGGCGGGGCTCAACTGCTAAGGTCGCGGGATCGAATCCCGGCCGCGACGGCCACATTTCGATGGAGGCAAATTCTGGATGCTCATGTAAACTTTCCGGAGCCCTCCACTACGGCGTCCCTCCTAATCATGTGATTTTGGGACGTATAACATGGCATCTTCTTGCGACCCTTTCTTTAACTATAACACGTCGGAAAACGTGCCTTAATTGTGCGAGAATAGATGTCATTATTACTCGTGACGCCCACTAGCAATTAAAATTTGAAGTGATTTTAGTTCGTCGTGTAGTTGCACAGCTGCGGTGGCACCTCCCAAAACTGCTCTCGATGCGTATACGTTGGTGGCTGCCAGATCTTGCAACCACATTTTGCAGAATGGGCCGAAAGCATCGTCCACCCAACTGCCAGATGCTGATTCAGAGTGCACATTGCTCTCTTGAACCGCCCAACTGCAGAGCAAGACCGATTACTACCCGAGCGCTATACAGGCTACACGTCGTCAGCCTTTCAAGTATTTTCGACATGATTTTTTTTAGCGCAGCTCTTAGGAGCCCGTTCTTGCGTTGAGCGTCGGGAACAAGAAGACGACACACAGAGCGCTACTTCTAACTGATGTTTATTGCAACACAAAAACGCCATATATGTAGTCTCTTCACTCAGAAATATACTGCGCATGTTTGAGAGCTGAGCTATCAGCTTCTCTCTTATTCCTACACTCTCCTCTCTCCCTTTTTTTCTTTTTTTCCGCTAACGATAACAGGCTTTGTTAGCGCGTGCATGGTAACTGGGCGGTACAGAAAGAGCACTTGAATCACACCAAGCATTTCTTTAACAAGTTGAGAACATAAAAACACGGTATTTCTGCAGCCCTAGTTGGGAGCACGGCTCGAAAGAGTTTCGACCGATGTCAGAGGAGGTGGGTACGTCAGATAAAGCGGGTGAATCGAAAAATTGAACAACGGCTTGCTGGTGGTAGCTGTTTATTTCTCGGCAGGACCTTATCTCGGCAGAGACTGCTGCGCCGCGCGGTGCACGAGCCGCTCCCACACAGAAACGACTCCTGCACCGCACGGAAGTGACGTCATGCGTTTTTCCGTTTGGCGCGCCGTTTGAATATGCCATGAATTCGCCGAGTCGGCAAGCGAATATGCCTCCCCATTGGCCTCCCGTCAGCCGGACTGCTACAGCGCTGCTGGTGGTCCTGTCTACAGGCCCTTTGATATTCGATGTTTGATGACCGTCGCAGAATTGGCTCTATTTACTATGGTACACTGTTTTATGAATCAATGCACTTTCTCGGCGAACGCACGAGGACACGCAAAATTCAGATGCAGATGGCTGCATCGGTTCATCCGGCATCCGCGTCCAGAATGTTGATTTGCACGGTTTATCAAGGCTGATGACAGGAAGACTATAGGCCTAGTGCGCTGCAGCTTTGAACCGAACAGGCAGCGCCACCGGACGGCCGCGGCGGAAAACTTGGGATTGTCGTTTGTTGCTCCCGTGCCCGCAGTCACGGTAGAAACGCATGGCTCCTCGCCGAAAGGACGTAAAAACGTCGCAGAACTACGGTAATTTTCCGTACTTCTGCGTGCATGGTTGGCACAACAGCTGTAGGAACACCGTCGGAAGCAATTAGCTTTAAAATTCTGCGGGTTACCTCGGACGAAAATGAAAGACAACTCTAGCGCAGCTGTGCGGGGCTGCGTAAGCAACGCCTCGAATTCCGTCCATAATTTAAGTGTCCCCACTCTCGTGCGTTTTTTTCGCCTTTTATTATTTATTTTAAACGTATACACAAGCATACAATACAAAGAAACAGGAAGATAGCAGGCTGGAAACGGCCACCCAGAGGGGCAATGTGCCTGTCTGCGTCTTCTGCTCTCACGCGTGATTTCTTGCCAGCCAGAGCGGCGAACAAGGGTAGCCGGTGCGGAATCAGACACAAATTTGCCGCGTCCTCTTCGTTGGTAACGAAAACAGTTCGGCATGGCTCAGCACACGTAGAGCACTGAAAAATCAAAAGCTCACCTCCACTCGTACGTCGTAGTCCACGGTTTTCGACTGCACTTTGCATTTCCCAATAATGTCGGAAGATTCCATCGTGCACATCAATTCTTCTTTCAGACCACACACTGACCACTCGCGTGCAACTTCGTACCAAGCGACCAAGAACTCCTTTTGAAACACACGTTATTGCAATTTCAATCCTACGGAAACCGCAGAACAACACACGATCGTCGCTTCTTGTCCTCACGTTCACGCACGGGCTGGCGGCCATGGCTGGCGATGCGCTTTCCTAGCAGACGACAACCAGTGCCGAACTGATGGGCGCTTGCACTTGCAGTCTCACTGTCTGTAAAATGTGTGTGCGCGCTCGCCTGTGTGTGTGCGTGCGTTGTGAGCGTGTTTGTGTGTGTGTGTGTGTGTTGGAGGAGGGGTGGGGGTGGTCTACTGTTCCCCGCGTGGTATCCAAGGGACGCAAAAGAACTTGTTTCCGGCGCAAGCAGCTGTGTTGTCGGCTTTTTCTTTTCTTTTTTTTTTTTTGTTGGTAGAGCTCGCAGTTCGGTTTTCAGCGAACAGAAGGACTGAGAGGGGTCTCTCTCTCTCGAATGGCTTGAGGCAACACCCTAGAGGTGTGTTGCTTGAGGCCAGAAGGGGACGGAGTTTTGTTGAATGCTTACGTTAATAAGGGTCGCTGCATGCTGGTTTTTCGGCTGTAGTTTGAGAGGTTTTTCAGGCAGGAAGAAAAACATAAATAAACATAAGTTAGCACAGCGTATTTACACACGCAGACAGAAAAAAAAAAAAGAACTACGGTGGCAGTTCTTGGAGAACAGCGGCCGCCGCAACCGTAGCCACCGCCTTGAAACATGCAGGCGGGCCCGTAGGCGACAATCCCAACAGTGCGCCGCTAGCCCGATAGAGGGCGAGAGCAGTAGCGCCACCATACCAGCTCACGGCTCGTGCTCGTGGTGATGTACTGTCTCGATGAAAAGAAACGCGAACAGCGTAAAGCGTGGCTTTCGGTATAGTCGAACTTCAACATGCTTTGACTATCGCTGGGCGAATCTGTGCTTTCGGCCGGCGTCACCGTAACACTGTACCGTAGCGCTAGACGTCGTGCATGCGTCGTGCACTTCCTGCGTCTCGCCTCAATATAGGTAAATGAAAACAAGCGTAGAATGGCGCTCAAATTTCGCATTAATGAGTATTGTAATCGTCGGTAATTTTTAGGCATTCCGAACCATAGAGTTTCTCATAATATTCCCGAACTGTTATCAGTTTTATGACAACGCTCGACCATGGCAACCATGGGACCATGGTTCGATAATCGTGATCATGATCGCTATCAGCATCAACTGTTGCGCACGCCGCCGAGCCGCCGACTCCGCCGCATGCGCCTGGTGCCCGCGCTTTTTTCCAAAATGGTCTGTGCTGCTGGTGCATGTGCTTGACTCATCGCTTCGAGCCATTCAAACAGCTGCGGCATATTTTTTTTGTTTGCCTAATTATTGAAGGGGCAAAGATAACTTTGTGGCGAACCTTTAGTGCACTAGAATTCATCATAAAAGTTAACATGGTGTTGTCAGGAGTAATTAAGTGCAGCAGACAACAACTCAATCTGGATGTGACGCTAACATGTGGGCAAGCATTTAGGTAAGTGTTGAATCGCACATATGCGCAAGCCATTACTCTGCATGCCGCCTATGAAGCTGACGAAACAGAGCACTTGCAACAGGAGTTTGTGGATGGTAAGTGATAAGATGTCTATTGCTGAACTTCGACAGCTCGGACCTCCGCTTGAGTTCTTTTGTGGTAAATTTGTTACTGCGATTTCTAAAACTCTCCGTTCACATGTGGTTGGCTGTAGAACAGTCCATCACATGTGAACAGTAGCAGTCGGAATGAAAATGCAGACAAGCTCATCACCTTGAAGAGGCCCTGATTGCTTTCTTTTTACGTGCAGGTGGAAGAAGCATCACTCTGAGTGGATTAGCACTTTTGCGGGCAGGGTATGGTGCCTGAGACAGGACGACGACGGAAACCTCCATTATCGGGTGCTTAATGTCAATAATGGGTTATGCTCACCAAATATTGATAACTCACGCGTAGTACCTCGCAGCAGAAAACGGAAACGCGTGGAGAATCTGCCAAATTCAGAAAATGAAGAGTTCTTGAGAGACTACTTTCAGCTGGAAGTTGACTTGGAAGACCTCTATACTGATTGGTGTAATGTGGACCCTACATTCAAGGCAACTGCCAATTACCTCCCTGGAATCAGAGTGCTGCGACAGGAGCCCTTAGAGGCTTTGATGGCCTTCATTTGCTCATCCAACAACAACATCACTCGGTTAGTCCCAAGTAATTTTTACTTTTCATGCCTTCATAAAAATGCCCCTGGTGCCTGGATGCATTTATCTCTTTTGAGCCTTACTCATGTGCTCATTAGGTTTGCCCCTCCATATTTTTAAGACGTATATATATTTTTTTCATCTACTTAATTTTGAACAACTCAATGACAGCTTTGTATAAGTTTTTTGTCAAAGCATTACGGAAGAAAATTCTGATGGTGGGCCACGATAGCAAGCTTATTTCTGTGTTGTTGTCTTTGTTGAATTGTATGTTAAACCTTAACTTGCACATTTTCATTCAGTGACGTCACTTTCTTTTCTTCACTATATCTTTGTTTCAGCATAAGCTCTATGGTTGAAAAGCTGTGCACCATGTATGGAACTAAGCTTCTTGATGGCAAAGAAGGGTCCTTTTATGCCTTTCCTACGGTATGTAATACCTGCAGACATTTCACAAAAATGTATATATATGCCTTATTATGATATCTAATTGTTAAAATGTGTAGCTAATGTGTGTTCTAGTGCAAGGCAAAAGCTAGGGTTCTTGAAACAAATTAGTCAGCTCCAGTCAAGACTTAAGATTAGAGGCATACAAGTATCTAGGCAGAAACATTCTTAAATGTGCCAGCATCACTGGGAACCCTGGCACAGCTGCTGATGAAAATTAGCTTAAAGGGGCCCTGCAACACTTTTCCAAGTAATCATCGAATTTCTTCATGAAAGGAATTAATTGCCTCAAGAATCAACTGCCGCAAAAAATTTTAGAATCTGTCAAACTGGCTAAACTGTCAAAATCTGCAAAACTGTCAAAATCTGGCTAAACTTAGTAATAGCAGTGCTCATTGGTCAGCTTGCAAACAGAGTGCTGATGAATATGCACAGGCCTTAATAGTCACCAAAGATCGTTTCCTAGGCAACACCTTACCTTCCATGCTAAAGACTAACCCTAAAAAATTTTGGCACGTTAATAATCCTCAAGGTGACGATGTAATAGTACTTAACGATCTTAGCGGTGACGCTGTACCGACCGACCAATGTTCCAACATACTAAATGATGTTTCCTCAAAAAATTTTTCTTTACCCACTCATGCCACTCCCCCCCTTATACAACCATATGACTGCGATGAAATATTTCCTGTCATTATCAGTTATGATGGTGTCGCAAGCAGTATTAAGGCACTAAACCATCCTCAGCACCGGGTAGTGATCAGATAAATGTCAAGTTTCTCCAAAGCACTGTTTGCTATTCATCCATAATCCTAACTAAAATTTTTCAAGTCTCTTAACAGTGTTCTCCCATTTGAGTGGAAAGTTGGGAAGGTAGTTTTAATCCATAAATCAGGTAATAAGCATTCTCCTTTAAACTATAGACCTATTTCGCTCACTAGTATACCCTATAAAATATTATAATACATTCTAGCTTCTCACCTAGCCAACTTTTTAGTCACATTCATTTTTCACACAATCGCAGCATGGATTTTGCAAATCATACTCTTGCGAAACTCAGTAAACGCTATTCGTACATAAACTAAAGACCATTCTTGACAACAGGTCTTTGGTCGACTGTATTTTCCTAGATTTTTCTAAAGCTTTTGACAAGGTGTGCCACATACTGCTCATTTATAAATTATGACTACTTAAACTTGATCCCTGCCTTGTAACCTGGATTGAAAGTTTCCTCACTACCTGCTCTCAATTTGTCTCGGCTAATGGAACTAATTCCAAAGAATGTGCAGTGCATTCTGGAGTACTACAAGGCTCCATCCTTGGTACACTTCTTTTTCTAATTTATAGGCCTGACCACACGTACGCGTTGCAGCATGTCAGTGTGTGACCTTTTCACGCGGCGCCGCGTCAAAAGGTCACGCGCTGACACGCTGCAACCCGTACATGTGGTCAGGCCTTATATTAACAATTTGCCATCTTGTGTCTCCTCATATGTTCATCTGTTTGCCGATGATTGGGTAATTTTTCGTGGAATAACTGGACCTAATGACGTTGCCCTTCTTCAATCTGTCCTTAATGCAGTCCTTAACTGGTGTAATACATGGCTTATGGAATTGATCAGTAAAAAATGTAAATTAATGTGTGTGTCTAGGAAAATCACTAGTTTCCCTGTTTATAACCTAAATAATACACAATTAGACATTGTAACTTCATACATGTACCTTGGAGTTAATATCAGTAACAACCTAACATGGAATACTCGTATCGGCTACGTTGTTTCTAACGCTAATCGCATGCTTGGATATCTTCGTCATAACTTCGCAAAATCGTCTTCATCTGTTAAACTAATGCTGTATAAAACACTTGTTCGTGCTAAACTTGAATATGCTGCATCGGTTTGGGATCTGTAGCATAATAATTTGGTGCATTCACTAGGAATGGTACAAAATAACTGTCCGCTTTATACTTCCTAATTACAATCGAAATCTGAGCATCACACTAACAAAAACTAACCTTAAATTACCTACGCTTGCTTCTCATCGTACAATGCTCCACTTAACCCTTTTTCGCAAGCTTTATCATCATTACTACCTATGTGGTTTGCTAATACTTCCTCCTCATTATGCCTTGCACCGTTTGGATCATGCTCATAAGGTTGGCGTTCCGTCGTGTAAAACTGAATCATTCTGTCAGTAATACATACTGTGCCCATCAAATGATTGGAATTGCCTTCGTGCATCGCTGGTAACAATTTCAGATCATGACGTATTTCTGACTTTATTAACCAATTTTTTGTAAGACCTTCTTGTATTTTGCATCTTAATAGCCATATTTGTATAAGTAACAACATTGCACTGTTACCTGTTGTGTTTTGCATTTTTAATAGTTATTATTGTATATTTAGAAACATTACCCTGTTATTTTTCCTAATATGTGTATTTCTGCTGTAAATTGATGCTATATTGTATCTATCATTAACTATTATTGCATAATCAGAAACATTGTATTGCCTCTTTGTACTTACAATCTTATTTTTAATGTTTTACCACTCCCCTCTGTAATGTCTGTTGACCCTGAGGGTATCATAAATAATAGGTACGAGTAGAATTACAGGGATTTGTCGCATGCTTTAAGCACTTTCGCTCTCCTTTCGCACCAGCGAGTACGCTGAAAGCTGCGGGGGGTGGATGACAGGGAGTCAAGAAGCTACATCCGTTCGTCAGTGCACGTCATGACCTTGAGCACTTTTCCTTCTTTATTTTCTGTCTTCGAATGCGCAGCTTAGTTTCATTGTGATCACAAGTGGGCTCGTCGCGGCGGCCGCGGTAACTATGCCGCCTCTGATGCTCGAATCAGCCAATGGCCATGGACTTTGGGTTTATGGCACAGTCATTTGGGTTTATGGCATCATTTGTCGAGAGAAGAGCAAGCTGTTTCTAGCTGACCTTGCGAATTACAAATTCCAGGTCACGTGCTGCACTATAATGTTTGGCTCACATGTTCTCAGGAGCCTCGACTACCAACCAGCAGCATTTTCCAACCATGTTGAAAAAGTGTTGCGGGGCTCCTTTAACAAAAAAAGTTATGAAAGTTCTCTGCTGTGGGAATCTATGTTAATCGAAGCATTTCACAGGTATCTGGCAAATTAGAATTGTTTGGAGTTCTGTGAAGCATAACCAGGTAGACCAGCATTTTATGTAAGGGGGGAAGTTATGTGTGTGACAAGGCCATGTATGTATGGTCACAGCAGCACGACGACGGTGACTGTGATCTTATAACGGCAAAAGCATGAGTTTTACTTTGCGGTTCAGTGTGTGTTCTTGGCATGCCTATTTTTGGGTTTTCTATAAGTACTAAACAGGCATTACCAAGGGAAGCATGGATTGTGATGTCATCTGCAACGTAGTGTTATACAGTCATATGTATAAATACCTGTGTCTGTGTTAAAGGGACATGAAAGAAAAACAGTGAATCAATTAGACTGATAAATTATTGTATGAAAACTCTACTGCCGTTAATTTCATTATCACAGGTTTTATTAATAGGAGAGAAAATAAGTTTCAACGTTTAATTTCTAAATTTTGTGCCAAAATCCCTGCATGTGAATCTTGGGCTGACGTCACGGATTTCAAAGTTTTTTTTTTTTTTTTTGGCCACGTTGGCTCAACGAAATTTCCTGATACTTAATGCATTAAGTCTGACCCCCTCAGAGAACAATGTACTTGATTTTTACCAATTAAGGACTATGTATGCCCTAGTAGACATCGTCAAAGTGAATGACATCACAGTAAGTTGGTGCAGAACTGCCAGGTGGCATTGCTTTCATGATGCATGTTTTCTCTCCTTTCAAGCTTCTCGCTAGAAGAGTTGTGCTTTTACTATTATGAAAGGGTTATTTACTAATCTGAGAAAAATTGTTTTTCTCTTTAGTGTCCCTTTAAAACGACAATGGCAGGTGTACTTTGGTGAAGAACATTAAGATCTGTTCAACCTGAGCTCATTCTGAAGGTGGTACAACATCGCAGAACAACCACATAACAGTACTAGGTACCATGAAGAAAGGACCAGAGAATGTGGGCCAATCGGGAAAGAGGTGCTGTACTCTCAGACCACCAGCTGCCAAGTGGGAAGAGAAACTGACACATGACTCTTGTGTCAGTTTCTCTTCTGCTGACGCTGTTTGATGGACGCGTCAGCAGCAAGTTTTTATGCTGTGTCCATCCATCATAGAATGTCGACCCGTATACAATGAAGCGATGAATGAATGCAGCCGTGTATCAACCATAGAATGCTTGGAAGCGTTTAAGTAGCACTGTGCGAGCGAGCGTCTGTTTTATATTTGGCGTGTCTCACGGTGTTATGTATTTTCTCTGAAGAAACAACTCGGGAGATTTCAGCACAAAATGAATGCTTGATTCAGAGATTATTTGAGGCAGCTACAAATTAAAGTTAATATTTTACTGATTCAAGCAATAATTAAAAAGTTGTCTAATTAAAGTTAAAGTTAAATAGGTAATACTTAGTAATGAAATAATACAGGTTGTAAGTACATGTGACTACCACTAATATACAACAGGTACAACTTTTTTAAAGCATATGTTTTTTTTTTTAAATCTTGGTCCGCGTTAGCTGGGGCGCCCAGTACACATATGATTACACACAAACCCATCGGGGTGCAGGCACCCCTGTCCTTTTTGAAATAAAATCTGCTATGCCCTTGATATTCACTCGTGAAACTAACCAAAAACCCTACAAGGCACTGATAGTGGTTTGTGAGTTGTTCTAGGAGAAGTATATTTTCAATACACATTACATGTTGTAAAATGAAGCCATGTTGTGGCATGTCCTTATAGGCAGCACAGATGGACCGAGAAGGGGTTGAGGCGGAGCTGAGGGCTGCTGGTTTTGGATACAGAGCAAAATATGTGCATGGCACAGCGAAGGCACTTGCTGCGCGGGATCCTATGTGGTTGCAGTCGCTTAGAGGTGCCCCTTATGCTGAGGCACATCGTCAACTCGTTGAACTTCCTGGTGTTGGTGCAAAGGTACGATTTCTAGAAATTATTTGGCCACGTCTAACAGTCATGCTCTTCGGCTCAGCTCATGACTGCAGCAGTAGCACTATATTACACACTGTAAATGTTGCGAGATTTCTAGAAGAATAATTTTAAAATATAGATTGATCATTCCTTACCTGTGGTGTTCTGTACTACCACCACTGCTGCTAATGGTTAAAGAAGTACCGACACGAATTTTAGAATTTTTTGTAGTGTTGCTTTAAATAAAAACACTTGTGTTGTGAACACCAAAAAGAGTATTGTGGGGCCTCAGAATGCATTGAATATACAGGGTGTTTTATTTGTAGACAATACAGATATTTTATAAAAATCCTGTGATAGTAAGCCTCTTGCCATTTTCGCACGTGAACTCTGTGTCGAGGTGGAAAAACTTTGCCGCAGTTAAAATGACACTGTTGCCACTAATTAACGAAAACTCAACTTTTTTAATTATTGACTTGAGGGCAGGTGTTTATAGTACAAAGTTGTGCGTGCCAATTTATGGCATACCTTTTTTTTTTAAGAAATCACAAAAGTTCGACATAGTTCAAGATAATCAGCGAATTTCAAGGATGAAATCGAAACTTATCATGCCTGGCGCACAAAAAGCGCAGCGGAACACCGGAATGACCCGTGGCAGGGAAGTGATGAAATTTGAATGAAGGCGTGCCAAAGCAGAATCTGGTTAGAAAAATTGGCAAGCATTCTGAAATGCACCAGTAGATAGCTTAATGTTTGCTTGCGATGGGTGGTGCCTATCTTTTTCTTTCTTAAACTATAAAGAGGCGCAAAAAACTATTTTGCCTGTAAGCAATAAGAAGCGCCACAGTGGTCACCCCTGAGTTTTATGCTTCCCAGACAAAGAAAATGTTGATATTGCAGTTTTCTTGTGCACAGTTCGAAAGAAACAGATAAGCACCAAACACTACGCGCAAAAGCAAGGCGATGCGTGGGCACAAGTGAGATGGCTTGCAGCTTTTCACGGAAGCATACAGCTGCAGCGCGCCGTCATTCAAATTTCGTCACTCCCGTGTGACGGGTAGTTCCTGTCTGACGTAGCAGAACGGTGGTGCTTCGTGCGCGCCGGATGCGATCAGTTTCGACTTCGACCTTGAAATTTGGTGATGAATATCTCGAACTACGTGCAACTTTTGTGATTTCTAAGAAATAGGTATGTCATAGATTGGCACACACTACGACTTTGTAATATAAACACCTGCCCTCAGGTCAATAATTAAAAAGTTAATTACAGTGAAACCTCGGTGATACGATCACACCTCATACGAATTTTGGGGTGATACGAATTTTTCGTTGGTCCCGGCCAAGGCCCATTGCACTGCAATATAATGGAATATGGCTGTTGCGAACTGATTTTCACCCAGCGACGTTTGATACGAACGTAGGCTACCGCCCGGGTACGAAGAGGTGCTGTCCGCGCTGTCGCGGAAGACGTGCCAAGCACGTGCAAGCGCGGGAACGCTAGCGTGGGCATACGCGCCGCACCGCCAAATCGTCAAAATCGCGGTGTAAGAAAAACACTTTTCTTACGGTCAGAAAAAAACTTCAGGGACGCGTCACGGCCTCCGACTCTGTGTGCGTGAATCTTTGAGGCTCTTATGTGCCTCCGTGTGCCTTCGCGTTTAGATTACAGAGGACATTAGCGCCATGCTTTTTTTTCTAACGCATAGACCCGGGCTGCTGTTGTTGCACTGTGTTTACACGTGCCTGCCTCGTGCATCAGACATCTTATGAAAGGTGGACGAGGACCAAAAGAAGGCGAGGACGGTCTTGGCGGAGGATTCAGGCGTCACAACGTCAACATGCGCGACTGTTGAGGTTGCACTTGTGCGGGCACGGCCGTAAATCTCCCAAAAAGCATCCCCAACGCCTCCGCGATAACAAAATCATAACACAGGGCCGTGGTTCTGTAATTTTGTGGCCTTGATCCATCGCGTCAAAGCGCTACTGTCGTTACTTTCGCTGCAGCACTCCGGTGTCGTGCAAGAAAGCATACTAAAATTTGGAAGGGGCTACTGCTGTCGCAGGTCACAACGAACCTATTGCATTAATGAAATATACGCGTGTACGGGCCGTATATTTACGAGTGCTGGTATGATTGCGGACATCTAAAAACTTTACTAACAATCATTCAGGGTTCTTCCTGACGTTGCTGCGGCCATGAAAAACAATAAATGAATATGTACGCCAGCTTTCTTTTGTCACACGCTAATTTTTCATGCTTTCTGGTGATACGAATTTCGGATGATAGGAATATTTTTGGTGGTGCTGTGAGATTCGTATCACCGAGGTTTCACTGTAACGAGTTTTGTTAATTTGTGGCAACAGTGTCATTTTAATTGTGGCAAAGTATTTCCGCCTCGATGTGGAGTTCATGAGTGAAAATGGCAGGAGCCTTACTGTCATAGGATTTTTATTAAAAATCTGTATTGTCTTCTAAAACCACTACCTTAAAAAACCACTTTGGGTTTCAGTATCAAAGGGGTGGTTTCACAGTGGCGCCTCAGCACAGTCTGACGTAGGTATAAGTCACGTGGGGACAGCAACTCTGTTGTCTGCTGTCATTTGCATGTGTTTACAACAATTTCGGCTGCATGTAGGACGTAGAGTTTGCAGACCCAGCGGACTGTGTTGACACATTATTATAATGTCCATTGTGATGGGGTTGGCTTGCACATGCTGGGCTACGAAAACTTTAAAATCAAACTAAAATATTTTATACGTGTTTCCTGGCTCCAGTGTGTGAAGGGTTTTAACACTGCATGCCATGAAAACGAAAAATTGCAATTTCGATTTCAAGGAGCACTTAGGTGGGACCCAGAGTGGTTTCATTGTAAACATAGCTGGCTACATGAGCACACAAAACTGTGTTCACGTGAGTACCGCATTGACAACTCTTTTCAACAAAGGCTCCCTGGGTGCTCCTACAATCCCCGCTGAGTTGTTGTAAATATGCGTGACCTCCCAAGAATGCACTGCTGAGGCAACGACTTCAGTCTTTCTACTCCTGTGCAACTCCATAAAGGAGGTGCCCCTTCTTTCCATTAAAAGGTTTGCTAGGAGAGAGCTCTCGCAAGAATCATGACAGCCTACACAAATTCGTGATGCAAGTGGCTCTTGGTTGTTTACGTTAAAACCAAGTGTGTGCTGGCATGTTTTCACAGCTCGTGTTAGTGCAGTTTCCAGCGCATGCCTTGACTCTGTTTTAGATGATGAATTGTTAGTTCTGCCATGTTTCAATTTCTGTTATGAGATTACCTTGTTCGGCAGCCTACATAAATCGGTGCGGTTTCTGATAATAAACAGTTGGAAGTTGGGGCCCGTGTCTGTCAGTTTGTGTCTTCGCTTCATCCCCGTCTTCTTTGTGCCATACCAGTTTTTCCTCAAGTTGGTCTCAATGTGTCGAGGTGGGGCGTTTTGCATGCAGTTGCGCAACACGCACTTTAAAATTGATATTAAATATGTTCTAGGTAATAGTATTAGCCATTAATATTTTGTAGATGCGTGTGTGTCCACACAAATATATCCCACAAGTTATCTCGCCTTCAAAATTTTGTGTCAGTGCTCTTTTAAAGGGCCAGTAAACAACCTCGCAGTCCAAAATTTGTGATGGAGAGATAACTACGTACTTGTACGGTGTGAACATGCCGCCACAAGAATTTTGCAAATAAATGCTATAATAAGGAAGTTACAGGGTGTAGAACAACCCGTTTCGGCTGGTTTTGGTTTCTCGCTCGGCCTTCCCCCCCTCCTCGGCAGCGAAGAGGGCTAGGCGTAGCCCTTTGTCGTGACTGCGCCCACTTCGGCAACGCAACACGACGTCAACTATTACGTCATCGGCGTGCAGCCAGCAACCGAGCAGGGCTTCCTCTGTATCACTCGTGTCAGAGCGGTGCAGTGAGAAAGCGCGGCGCGAGGCACTGGCAAGGTAAACAAATATATGCCATGGCACATGCACCCTTCCCCAGCGGTGAAGTCGCGAGACACCTCTTAAACTCTGAGGCATTTGCTCTGGCGATACCACTTGTCCCAGTAGTTTCGGCACTACCAAAACGGCAGAGGGCACCACAGGAAAATGAAAATGCGGACTGCGAGGCGAAAACTGCATCACTGCAGGGCCAAGGCGCCGTTTCATAGTGCTAAGGACCAATCAATGAAGTCAATACTGTGTAATGTTGCCCATGGGCAAGATTACGTCACTGCACGGGTGAAAAGGACTGGTCAGGCGCAGGAGAGGTGCATGGGAATTGTTTTTCGAAATGGATTCGCGAAATGTGATCGTCCTGGCCTTCTGCACGAATTAGCGAGCTTGTTTGGGAGCTGTAAAAAAAAAAGTTGAAGCCTGTTTACTGGCTCTTTAAGTGGTGCACATCCAAGGGGGTCAACTTTCTGGGAGCTCTCTGTTCACATTTCTGGCCCTGCAAATCAGTGATACTTGATCATCTGAAATTTTGACTCTTAAATGCAAAAGCTTGCATTAGCAGGTTTAGCATAGCATCACTGCCTTACTCAGTGTTACTGATACCAGCTGCTATGACTGTGCATGTGTGGAGTTATTCAAAAAGAGCAAGTTTACTGGGACTGCATAAGAACATGGCACTAGCCAGGCTGTCCAATGTCATCTCAGTTTTCCAATATTACTTGCTTTGTGTCATTACAGCAGAAAATAAATGGTAAAATGAGCCATCACCTAGTCTGACCTCACTCTGAGGACAAATTGTAAATGATGTTTTGTCATTATTGTAAATGTTAGCGTCAGCTTTAGTTTTAACACTGCTAGGCTTAGAGAATTTACTCCAAGGAATGGAAGAGTAATTGATTTCCACCTAGCTGAAAGCATCGCGGCATTTAGCTTTTTATTAACACTGCAACATTGCTGTGCCATGTACTAGGTGGAAATGGTACTTTTCCCTGCCTTGGTGACACCTGTGTAGGCTTAGCAGCATATGAAAGCCATAAACAGATCTCAATAATGACAAAACATTCTATCCTAGTAAACATACTGGAATGTGGTAGACTGCGTATATATAGTCCATCTCACAAGTTGATTGCAGCACTGTGGAGGCAGCAGGTCTAATTAGCCAATAAGAAGAGCGGAAGTATCTCAAGATGTATTCACTTGCACCGCATCATCTTCGTGGCGTGCGCATGCACTCATTGGACGAGCAAAGTGAGCAGACAGCAGCTCCGGAGAAAAAAAATGTGTGCACCATCGAAGTCGATGCCTTCCACCTTAAATTTATCAAGTCATTATGCTCTGTGGCCCGTAAGTTCTAAAGCGATGCTTCTATTTGCTTTATATTTGTGTCCTGAAGCTTGGACAACAATGTATTCGTGACTATTTTGCATTGTTTCCAAGAGCCATCCTCAAATTCTCGGAGATAAGGCTTAGCAAGTGTGTCTGAACAAGCAACCGTGCTCAGTAATAAGGATAAAATATACCCAATGCTTTGTCCTCGGTAGTAGATGACACAAAGCTATAGCCGATTTCACCATTCATTTATTGCTGTCAGGACGGTGAGCAAGTAGGAAGCGCGAGTTCGGGTCGAAGCAGGCAGTTGTGTCTGCATGGGCACTTCCATGTTGCTTCGTCACCACAATCACAGTGGTTACCCATACAATAGTTAAAGGCTGAATGCAAATGTCTTAACTTTGCCAATTATAAGGATATTACATATAGAACTATGTTTTGCTGCAACCAGCTTGTGACGTAGAGTATAGCTGTGGTAGCCTGTATTAGTAATAACTAGAGCTGTGCGAATAGCAAAATTTTGGGTGCGAAGCGAATTCGAATATTGAAGTGTGAGTGCGAATCGAATATTTCTCGAATATTTCTAGAATATTTTTCGAATACTTCGAAGCGAACTTGCAGAAAAAGAGGATTCCTAAGCATATTCTTATGAGATAGCAACATGAAAATGTTTCTTTTCACTAGGTTGATGAAGCACTGGAAGGGTGGTTTTTCATAGTTGTCTTATATCAAGAATGAGGCAATGTAGAGGCCGAATTCTATTTACATACATTATTTGGTGCATCCAAAGTCTTGCCGACAACACTTTACACGTGGTAGGCAAAGATGCCATTTCCTCAGCCTCTCCTGTTTCACCTTCTGTGGAAGCCCAACTGATGTGGCGGACAAGGGTGTGCTCCCTTGAAGTCCAGAGTTCCAAATCTGCCTCGTAGACATCGATGTATAAGAACATCTGTAATTTTGGATGCTAAAAAGCTTCGGCTTCCGATTTTTCGGACTTCCTGCCCAAATTTCAGGTCCAAAACAGCATTAATTGAGCCCCCACCTCTGCCACATCTTTCATCTCCATGTTGGAACTAGCGTTTTCTTGAGTTAGTACATTTGCGACCGTAGCAGAGCGTGAAAGGCAGCTTTGCCGCAATACCGGGTTGTGACGAGGTGAAGCATATTGAAAAATCTAGGGACCATTTCCAATCGGACGTTGACTGTGTCTTGGCAAAGTTCGACCGTAACGGAGCTTGAAAGGCAGCTTTGCCACAATACCGGGGTGTGATGAGGTGAAGCATATTGAAAATCTGGGGACCACTTTCAATCGGACGTTGACTGTCTCTTGGCAAAGTTCGACCTTAACGGAGCTTGAAAGGCAGCTTTGCCGCAATACTGGAGTGTGATGAGGTGAAGCATATTGAAAATCTGAAGGGGTCACTTTCAATCGGACGTTGACTGTATTTGTTTTTGGGAAGTTCGAATAGTTAAATTCCATTGCGAATCGAATAGCAAAGACTATTCGAAAAATATTCGAAATTTCGAATATTCGCACACCCCTAGTTATAACACTAACATGTAACATGATGCTAAAACTTTGACGTGTGGATAGGCTGCCACGTACCAATGATGAAAGTTGAAAATGTGTTACTGGCAGTGTCTTTGTTTGCATTCATTTTTGTGAACTGACGCAGTAATAAGTTCCATTCTTTCACTGTGGCTCTATTCTTTAATTGTTCATTATGTGTTCATGTGTGCCAGGTGGCTGACTGTGTATGCCTGATGGCTCTGGACAAGACTGAGGCAGTGCCAATTGATGTGCATGTCTGGCGCATGGCTACTCGTCACTACCTCCCCCACCTTAGGTCCCTGAAGAATCTTTCAGCAGCTGCCTATAAAGAAATTGGCAAGTGTGGTTTGCATTTCACTGATTGTGGGATATATATTTATTAATTTGCTGGTGAGTGACATGTTGACAAAGAAAGGGTCTTGGAAAATTTCTTGTGCGATGTTTTCGCTGCATTCCTACAATATGTTTGTCCATGCTAGCATATTGAAAGCATTCAGACGACAAATATTTTTACTTGCAGAATCACTGCGTTTCATCAGATACCTTGTCATGCAGTGCTGTTATGTTTGAATTGTGTTATTCTAGGATTATATTGTGCTATATAATTACCACTTTAGTTATTTTTTAAGGTATTTAGCTGAGCATGAAATAACAGGCCTAGTAATAAATCTCTTTAAAATGTTCTGTTACCTTTTTCAGGTGACCACTTCAGGAAACGCTTTGGCCCCTATGCTGGCTGGGCACAGTCTGTGAGTGGTAATCTATGTCATTCGTAAGTTTTTCTGCATTTGTAATAACAAAATGGCTTAATGTACAGGTGCTGTTCACCTCTGATTTGAAGAAACATACGAAGTCCAGTCCATCAGAATCTGGAAACCTAGAAGAGGGTGCCACTTAATACAGCAGACAAGGTTATTTTCTTCCATGGTGTCATCCACCCTGGGAATGTGCTAAGGTAATCCTCCATTCTTGATAGTGTCCACAGTCCTCCGCTCATCAATAAAGGCAGTATTCACTTCAGATATTATTACTCTTTTCTGTAATCAGCACTAAATCTGAAACTTGTACAAGCTTTATAGCATAACTTAGTAAGAACATCTTGAGTGGGGGCAGAGGGGGGAAGGAAGGAAGCCTCAAGACTACTGCATTCCTAGTATAAAAGTAAACAAACTTTCGGAGCTGATGATACATAATTGATACATTATAAATAATGAGTCACTATTTTAAAAGAAATCTGGTAATTTTAAGGTAATAAGTTTAGTGGGCTCATCTTCATAGGGAAGTTGAAGTCGGCTTTTTATAAAAGCTGTATCATCTTTTGGATGTATAGACTAGTATTACATGTAGATCAGCAAATCAGGTGACAGAGAAATTTTGGAAGCTTCAGAGAGGAGAAATCTTGAGGAATCTTGTCAGTATGCTTTTTGTGGTGTTATCAGAAAACAGTGTTTGTTTCTGATCGAGTTCTGCCATGCACGTGCAGTACGCATGTACAGTTGAAAAAATCTTTTCGTAGTGCAGACGCTGAATTTTATCTTCTGTTTATTCTTCTCGGGCAGTATTCATGCTGCCAAGTTGAGGAATAAACTTCAATTGTTGGAGCAGCTTTTGTCTCGGTGTGTTTTTTTTTTTTTTTTTTTTTTGTGTTGTCATCTCTGGCACCGTTTTGCAGCCATGTTGAGCCAACTAGCCCCACAATACGTGTTGACCAACAAGAATGTTGCTGCAAGCAATATACTGTTTTGAAAAACATTTCAGTTGTTTCAGGGTTCCTTTAAACTCCATGTGATGGCACTGTAGATTGTGCATCGGCTTCTGTGCCAGCCTGGCTTGCAGCTCTGCAGAATGTAGCTTGCTAAGCTGTGCACAACCAAGATTGTACTTCTGCATAATGCACATTTTACGCTTTGTATTCTTAGTACAACATATCACCATCCTCCTACACTCCACTTCCTCCTTGATGAAATCTTGCTGATGTTTTTTACAGGAAAACAAAGATGGGGATGAAGGAGGGACACCTGTTGAAAATAAATATTTTATTCCAAGCATGTGAACGACCTTTCTTTCCCTCTCTCGTAGACAATCTTCAAAAAGCAAGCAGAAATCTAATTTTTAATAACAATGTACTGGGCTCTGTAGTCAGATGAACCCTTGGAATGGCAATAACTGTTCAGTCAGTTCCTCCTGTGATCCTGCTATCATGATTATGACAGCTGGCAGAAAGTGTACCTTCTTTTCCTGAAGAAGTTTCAATGTCCTTGCTGTGACAATGCAGTCATTGATCATATTGGTATGATTAAAAGGTGTTCATTAGAGACTGTTTATAGCCTGAAATCCTGTGGCATTTCTCAGCAGTCCATTAGGTTTGCTGTGGTGAGAAGTGTCAAAAATTGGGCAGTAAAAACTAAGATCACACTACCATCTCGAGGTGTCACAAAAGGTTATAGGGCGCAGTGGGAAGTATAATTTATTTGGTTTATGGCATCATTTATCTAAAGAAATAAAAAATGGGAGCGGAGGTTGTTCATGACTGGTGAACACGCACATGTATTTTAATCGGAGTAAGCAAAGTTCACATCGACAGTTAGTGTTATGTAGTTGCTAAACCGCGTATTGTGATTTATGCTCACACTGTACAACTCGTATCTGCCTTAGGGGTTATAAAATCTTGTAAAACTGTGTCCTGTTTGCTCGCTGAACCACATTTATTTCACTAGCATGCATGCGAGCTGAACCGACAAAGATGCTGTTGTACTTGGTAGATCTAGCACACTACCTTGATGTGTAAAGAGGAGTCTTCATTGCACCAAGAGATATTGTCCCAAAAATAAATATATAACACTGAACCATATGGATATTTACCGGGGAATCGAAATTCCTTCATTTAGATTAAGACTTTTGTAAAATAGAGTTTATTTAGATCGAGCTTTAACTGTATTAGCTACCCCCGTTTCATCCGCTTTGTTGTCTTCCTGTCCTTTAACGTTGCAGCCATCATTTTTCATTCAATTGCACACTGCACAGTCCTGTGTAGTGCTGAATTTCTCAATTTTCTCCATTATCCTTCCAAGTTTCTGCCCAACATGTAGTACCGGCAGAATACAATAATTGTATACTTTTTGCTTCAAGAACAGCGGTAAGCCACCGGTCATGATTTCAAAATGCCTGCCCTACGCTCTCCAGCCCACTCTTTTTCAGTGAATTTACCCTTCATGAGTAGGCTCTCCTGTCAGTAGTTGATTTAAACAAACATACTTTGCAGATTTTAGGGGTTGGTTACCAATTCTATATTCTTGTTCGCTTAATGTGATAGTGATCATTACCTTTGTCTTCTGCATATATATCTTCAACCCTACCCTAACACTTTCCCTGCCGAGGTCTCAATCACTTGTTACTAGTGTGGGCGGTATTGCTGAAGAGCACATGTCATCTACAAACCGAAAGTTTAGATATTGTTCGTTAACCTTTATTCCTAGTTCTTCCCAGTCTAGTTTGAATACTTCTAAGCAAGCAGTGAAAAGCAGGGTTGCCAAGTCTAAAAGACAAAAAATAGCCCAGAAATGGGGAAAAGTAGCCAACATGAGCCAAGGGCAGTATAAGCAGCCATGCACATGTGAAAACAACTATGATGTTTTTATTTAAATGACTAAATGGAAGAGCCTTTTGGTGGGAATCTAAGTAAGTCCGGAAAGAAACCTTCAAAATCATAATTGCCGAGATTAACTTATGTATTGTTGACTTGCAGCTTGACAAAGTTTTTTGCGCTGGTGCAGAAGTAAAACTACACTCTCTTCACATGTATTGCATAGCTTTCCTTAAAACGACTAGAAGTGCCACCCTTGTGGCAGCAATAAAAATTAGTAATGCACGAATGTGTTCAAAATCACAGTTCCTGGGATTCACGCATAAATTGTAGTCGCTTTCACAATTGTTTTTCACCAGATGAAGTCCGAGCAGTTAACCCCATTAAAGCTATATTAACACAGGGCTTGCCTGACGATACCGCCTCTATGTCAGTCTTACGTAGAAATAGAAACTATTGAACATGCTGTATCGTGTCATCGATAATCATGACTCAGAAAAAACTTTTCACTATTCTGCTTTCGAAGATAGGGTTAAACTTCAGAAATCAAACCCAATTCTGGTGCTTCTGTGCTGGGATATTGCTGCAGGGATGCCTTTGATGCGGTGTGTAATTGTTAGCATTCTAATCTATATTTTACAACGAAAGCTGTTATGACATCACAGCAACAGCTGATTTTGGTGGCGTAGTTGTCCGTACCTGCTATAGCACGAAATAAGAAAAAAAAAGAACTAAAGGAGAAAAAAAAATATCGAGGATCACATGGGATTTTAACCCAAGTCCTCTGCGTGTGGCAGTCGAGTTCTTTTTTCTTTCTTTATTTCCGAAGTTGCACCCGTGCTTGAAACTCATTGACAAAAAGACCCTATACAGGCGTCATCTCAGACAAGGAATCACGTTAACAGATGTAATATAGCGTGTTAGAAGAGTTAAATAAAAACCAGGCATCACAGAATGCGAATTACATAACAAGTGGGTGGTTTAAAGCTTCCCACCCATTGCATAGGGCTCGGCCATATTTCTTCATCTTCATCACTCACAGCATCAACAAAGTGCACACAATTCTTTACAGATGTGTAGCGGGTGCCTTGCTTCCCCACATAATGACGAATAATGACATGGTGGGCGCTTCCCTACTTCACAAAAATATTATGATTTATGGCGTAGTGGTTACCCAGCAAGTGTACTTGTATTACAGTAGACTCGATAATTCAAACTTGAGGGGACCTCAGGATTTTATTTGAATTATCATAAGTTCTCACAAATATGACTCAGGGCAACACACCAACTAACACTGTGATGTTTATTGTTTCTCAGTGCCGCAGCAAGATCATAGACTGCTCTGCATGATTGCGAGTAAAATTTTTAGACATCAGCGATAATACTGGTAGTACTTGTTATTATACAAGGTACACACGGGTGTGTAATTAAGGGATGAAATGTGTTGCATCCCACAACAGTTGCTAGCCCCTTCTAATTCTTGGGACACTTTCTCGCATGGCATACTGCAGAGAAAGTGACTTTAAAGGGATCATGAAGCACCCCTTGGGCTTGTTGAAAAACACATCCTGCGGAAAGCTGACACGGCTATGAATTGCTCAGCCAAATATTGCAGTCGTACGTGCCGCGTAAAGGCTACAAGCGGAACGCGAAGTTGCTGTTTTCTCAGGCGCCCTCTTTTCAAACAGAGGCCGGTTCTCACTCTCGTCGGTGGGCGGGGCGTCTGCCTGTTGACGTCACGATCTGCCTGTTCACGTCGCAAAAGACATAGCATCCTCATTGGCCGATAAGTGACATAAATCGAGAGCGGCGTTCGGATCAGATGCATTTCTTGCCACGGGGTGCCGCCAGTTGCCGGCGCCACACTCCTCAGTACACAGTAGGCGCTCTCGCGCACGTGAATCACAGTGGGAGAGCGATAGCGTTTCATGATGCGCGCTGACATAACTTCTTTCCCCTGTGCCATCCCTCCCTGTGTAGCTTCCAGTGCGCTCGTCGGCACGAGAAAAGAGAGAAAGCGCTGAGAGTGTGCGCCAAACCACCGTAACTCCACTCATTCTTGACGGATTCGAGAAATTTTTGCGGCAATCGATTCGGGAGGCTGTAAACTCTGATACGGAGGTCATTAGATCATTACTTGGAAAAGTGGTTCATGACCCCTTTAAGAAACGTTTGGCGTGCGATAGATCAAAGCCAGACCGTACAGCTTTCTTTTCCCTCAGTCAGCACGAGATTATTGGTGCGCAAGGTTCAGCTAGTTTGGCTGTTTTGTAGGCAGGCAGTCAGCTTTATTTGCACCTATTAGTAACAGAAAAACATGAATGTTCAGCTAGAAGCAACAAAGGCAGCACATATTTCCAGACATGGACAAGCAAAAAGTTCGAATTAACCAAATTTGTGCAATGAGGCAGTTTGGATTAAGCAGCTTTAAAATACGTTAAAAACATAATGGGCCAACCAAAAATTTAAGATTTGTTTGAATTAACCGAAAGTTTGAATTATCGAGAGTCTACTGTAGTTGCCCCAAGAGAGTTTACAACGGGCTCTAGAAAGGCCGCTCTTCCAGCTTTCGCTGTGACTGTGTTGCATGTTCCGCGCTAGCCTGGCGTCTTTTTTACAAATATATTCGTAAAGTAACAAATGAAAAGTATTATAATATAGTATATTTATTGTAAATTGGTCTGGTCCAGTTAATGCGGCTGTCTGGTCTACTTGAGCAATTGCACAATAATTGTTTTTGTCTTTTATACATATATTCTCTTTTATTTTCATTTGTCTTATAAATCATTGTGCATTGTTCCAATTATTATCTAAATGTTCGGATGATGAAGTCTTGGCAAATCCCCCAGAATGGGTATGTGACATATTGATGAAGAAACCAGCAAGCAAACTTATTCCCCAGTAGCAGTCTGTACCTAATTCTAAACAATGATAATTCGTCGGATATCCGATTTCTAATGTTGGTGAATGCAGAACATTATGGATGCGGAGCGCTTTCAATTGTCCTGTTCACTTCAAATTACAGTTGAAATTCGCATTCAGCAATAGCCTTGTCTGTGAAATGAGGCCCCATGCTAGTTTTTCCCTCCAGAATCCTAGCCACGTATCCACTTTCATGTAATGCAACAGCCCAATTCGATTTTGGGAGCTCGAATCGAGCCTTGACCGCCATGTTTTGACAATGCATACTCGAACGCCAGTGGCTGCGACATCACAAGATATTGATAATTTGGTTCAAATAGAGGTATCATTAAAGTAACCAAAAAGTAGCCAAGTTGTTTTTTTCGGCCACCACCGACCTAAAAAAGTTGCCATACCTTTTTGCCGAATCGCAGTTTTGCCATACCTGGCAACCCTGGTGAAAAGCATTGGAGATACTGAATCTCCTCTTGTGACCCCTTTCCTGATCATTCTTCTTTCCCTTTTCTTGTGGAGAAAAAGGTAGCTTTGTGCACTAGCTTACTCTTCTCCTCCTCCATTGAGGTTGGGAGGAGTGAGCAAGGCATACTTAAACCGCTGCTAACAGGGGCGTAGCCCTCCCCCTGAAAATTTTCAATTTTGCTTGCATATATATACGCACACAGACAAACGCATGCACAAACATACATAAAGTATGGTTGAACCCCCCCCCCGATATAAATTTCTGGCTATGCCCCTGGCTGCTAAGGAAGTGACGAGGGTAGCGATGCAGGCTTGTTGGTCTGTCATGGTTCTTGGATGTGGGCGCGAAAAGACAAGGACGAAGGGAAGAAGGACACACGGCTAAGGAAGGCAGTTGCCACCCAGACAAAGACAAGTCCTCTTGTCAGAACACTGGCTCCAGCAACATTCCCTGTTCAATGAATTCTCAACAATCGTACACATTACAGAAGAAAGTAACCAATTACAATTACTTTAGTAAAAAATGAATTTTATTACAGTTGCCAATTACTGTCACATGAAAATAACCAATGAATTACTAATAAGTAACCGATTACTTCTATGTTACTTTCATTACAATTTTATGTGCCAAGCATTTATTTGCCTACTCGCACCAGAAAAGGCGTTTATGACATTATTTTGCCTCAAATAGAACGGGCCACACTTGGGAAAAATCCCATAAATTTCGTAGTGCCACGCACAGTACCTGGGACTTTGCACCGAAGAGCAGAGTCTCTTAAAGGGACCCTGAAACGGTTTTTGAAATTTTGTCAGCGTTTAGGCTACAGGAAATCATTCACACCACAAATTAAGCGATGCACCGTGTACCAAGACAGCTATATATACACACACACACACACACACACACACACACACACACACACACACACACACACACACACACACACATGCCCTCCTCACCATTGCCCTGCCCCCTCAACTCATTGAACACCCAGCTATCGCTGGCAATGGCAGCGGACTCTATGGGTTGAGCTCCGTCGAGTGCACCTGGCAACGCCCTGTTGGGCAACAGAGACAAAGCGCGCGGAGTGGTTGAGGTATGCTCCGCCAGGTGCTGCCACACTACCAGCCATTCTTATTTAATTCTCCTGTACAGCAACAATTTGCAAAGGCATGCGGACAAACAAAAAGTATTTGAGAACAATCACTGATAAGATGGCAATGTGGTTGTGTCTTCAGGGGTGAAGTTACAGCCGCAGATGCGTGGATCCTGGCATTGATCAGATAGCGAAAGCATGACGCTCACTGCAGTGACAAGCTGAAGGGACTTCGCTCACCAGATGCCTTACAAGCCTTACACAATGTCACAGCTTTACAAGTCGCCAATCGCTAGATTTGCAGCACAAAACTCAGCTAGGCCAATTCATGATGTCCGAGAAAAGAAAGCTCGAGATAATGTTTGTCGCACAGCTCAAGTCAATACGGAGCACGTTGAAACAGAGGCAGACGACCCTTGCTATCCACCGGAGGTTCAGTGACATACACTGGACATATCCAATCAGGTTATCACCATTGCTATGTAACATGGAACAATGCTACATAGAAAGGACGCGGGAAGTTGAAAACTCATTCGGCTGAGCCGCTACAATCAGTAGCGATTCGCATGTTTAAAGTATTGTAATAAATTACACAGTTGAGGCAGAGAGCTTAAAGGGACAATAAAGGCAAATAATTTATATCAAAGTGAAAGGTGAATTTGTGAGAACATCTAAAACGTCAATATTAACAACAGCAGTCTTCTAATAATCGAGAAATTAAGGTCGATATAGGACACGATGTGCTCCACGAGTGGGACATTTTGGAAATGATCCTGATGACGTCAAGAGTCCCGAGTATAATTAAACACTAGTAATCAAACTAGTTGCGATAAAAAAAAGAACCTTCCGTGTATCAAGACAACAAAATGCTGCTTGTTCGTTTCTGTTCGAACCATGGAAAAAAGAACCTCTTGGCATTATAATGCGGAACGGCGCGAGTGGTTCAAAAGTTCTGTTTTTGCCGAGCTGTGCTTGGCTCTCGCTATTTTCGCACTGTTGCTACTCTACTGCTGCTGCTGGCCAACTAAGCTCCGTACAGTGAACTATACAGTTTCGGAGTGGCCCGTGGTTGTGTCTTGGCAAGGATAATGGCCGCTGTTGCGCAAGAAACCATAGCGTCGGCGGCCGGGCAGTAAAGGCGGGCAACCTTGGGCACGGCAACTGCTACGTCAGAAGGTCCGTTTCGGGCAGGTGATGTGAAGTGCGCTAACGCCGCGCGGACCACTAAAACGTGATTTTCTTTCAAAATAAGCATTTCCTTGGCATGAAACAAGCACTACGAGGTTTCTGGAATGCTATTTCAACAATCAGTGTCGACTTAATATTTGCCTTTAGTGTCCCTTTGAATCGGTCTGCAAATGATTCTTAGGATTGATTTACCGGCTCAGTGCGTTTATACAAAATTGTCAACACTGTTTCAGGGTCCCTTTAACTTTATGCTACTTGCACAGTTGTTTAATGTATGAATATAAACCTCAACCATATGCACGAGGCGCTTGTAAGAGGCCTAAGTGCAGTTGCAGTTATGTAGCATCTCATAGCAGCTTCGTCTAAAATGTGCAGGCGTGATTATGTCGTGTCATGGGCTGCATGCATACATAGTCTCCACACCATGTCCTTCCATTACGCAACGAGCTTTCACTAATGTCACAAATGCCAGGGCACAGACAGTGAATGGGTAGAACAAAGGCTAGGAGCTATAAAAAAAAAAACAGAAAAGCAAAACCATTGTGAGATGCCAAATGTTGTGCTGGCAATACAGGCACAAAACCTGTTCTTAAGATGGTAAAACAAATACAAAGTGCTCAGGTTTGCCTGTCAAAACATGTGCATTCATCAGGCTGCCTTGCTCCTGGCTGCAGGTATGCTACGGTTGTTCGTGCCGAATACAAATGATAAAAAGCGAGATCTCCTGTCACAAGCCTGTCATGCGAATAAAGTAACGGTTGCATGTACGTGATTACAGAACAAAATTAGTAACCGAATTACAGTGGCTTTTATCAAGTCAAAAAGTAATTGGTCAATTAAAAAAATACAAAAGAATGTAATTGATTACATGTGATCGATTACATGTAATGGATTACATGCAAGTCTGATACACACACACGCACACACTTGGAGTTAGAAATTACTAGACATCATACGTGTCACCACACTTTCTCCATCTGTCCCAATTCAAAGAAAGCTATGCAGAGCCTTCAGGCACTTCTTTAGCCAAGTCTGGCCAGTCATCCAATGTGTAATCTAAAGCACACTTTGCAGTGACATCACTGTGATGATTTTTATTGTGCTTTCCATTTGTTTGTGACACAGGCAACAATGTCAGCCTCCAAGATGATTTATGCTCAACCATTTGTACTGAAAATAACATTTATTTTAGAAGCTGCTACCACTGCTTACATCAGAACAATACGATGAAAACGAGTGCAAGTGATATATTTTCTTTACAAGACCTATGCCCAGGAAACAAAAGCTGCATTACAGGCACATTAGAGCATCAACGGCAAGTGGCGCATACATTCAATTTGGACTGTTACCAGACATCACAATAATATAATCCACATAACAAACAAGCTGCACACACAAATTCGTGGGCAGATAGTGAATACACAAAGTGAATAAGCCTTAAATGTAAAAAGAAATCATGAGGATACTAGGACTTAGTAAAGTGGACCCTGTTTCAAAGTGATGTTGTGATGCAACTTGGTCAGGCCGATTTAGAGAGAATGAAATTTTAAGGTTATTTTCGGAGTGGTGTGAACTGTATAGCTGCACAGAGAGTGTTTTTTCTTACTTAAGCAGTCATATGTTTTATTTTCTTGTCCATGAACTGCTTAGAAAATCAAGAATGAGAGTGTTAACAGTAAAAACAGTGCTCCTGTCGTTTGTCTATGTTTTTTGTCCTTCTGTTTGTTTTTTGCTAGCAATCATGCACCATATAGCTGTATGAGAAGTTATCAGAATGTAAACAAGTGACAAACAGTGTTTGCAGAACACTGTGCTACAACTTGCACAGCAGTCATGTTTATATCACATATGCACTGTACTGTTTTGGAATCTTCAGTGATGTAGGCTGTTTTCTGTCACTGTGCCTATAGTGGCATTTAAGTGAATGCTCTCAGATTCTCTACTTTTGATGCTGATGTAAGAAAAGCTCTGTGTTGTAGTAGACAGTTGACAGTTGGTAGAAGGCCTTGTGCAGAAAAAGCTGCTACAATTAGGAAATACAACTGTAAATCCTATGAACACACGGCATTCTGTCAACAAAAAAGAAAAAAAAAAGGATGTGCATTTGGACCAGTGAAAGTGCATAACATAGTAACAAGAACACAACAACTACTGTAGTGACACACTAGAAGTAACATGAAAAACAGCTCCAAGAAAGCACTGCTTGACAATGCTAGTATTTCAGTGTCAGCAAGACCTCTGACTAGCTGGACCACAGAACCATAAATATCATAGGGCTCAGATTTATGATCACAATAAAGCAAGGAACATTACTATCCACAACCTTTCCTTGAATAGGGAAACAAACACAGAGTGATTTACAAAAAAGAATGGTTGGAATGTATGTGTGGCAACTACAGCAAAAATGAACCAAGCGATACACCAATACAGTAACTATGTTGACACAGCAAATATCAACTACTAACTTCAAGAAAATCACCTTGCAAGAACCATAGCAGAACATGTTTAAAATAACTTGAAAACTACAAAATTTCTCAACAGCCCTTTATGACACTTTGCTCTCCCCTCTGACATTTTTTTCTTTCATAATACTTTTATAAATCGTTAGTTAGTTCAGACCTTTGAAACTGTACACTGCTGTGCAGTGGACTCACAGTGCTTAAGGCAAAGATAAAATTGTCTTTGACTCTGCTCTTGACTCTACTGTTTCATGTGCAGTAATTGTTTCTAATTAATGTCTGGCTTATGCAGCATAAGAACATAGATGTGTTTAAAGTACAATACTGTCCGCTGATGTATATATATTTCCTCAATATATTTATGCGAAAATATTGTACATCAGCGTTTTATTTTTGCTCCAGACGATAATATATGAACCTGTAATAATGACCACTGAAAACACGACTGCCCTACTTCTGCTGACCATATGTAATGCCATATTTTCCCACAACAGTGACAAATTATGGCTCAGGTGGCCAAATAATTATCTGTGACAGAAAAACAGTGAGAAACATTCAGCAAGCATTACTACCATTTATAGTGCAGCACATATATGATTCTCCTTTATCGCAAGTCTCCATACAACTACAGCTGAAGTTTGGTACTGTAATGAACCCAAACCGAATAACATATTTTGTGCTTTCTTAATCTTAGCTGCATCAAAGGCCATGCACCATTTATCATTGTTTAATGAAAGAATTGTACATTTCAGTTTCGATGTAATGAACCCCTGATGCACACCATGCATACACCAGGGGCCCTTATGTAACAAAATCAAAAGAAGGCCAGCTCAGACAAGCTGTCATTTGCCCGCAACTTTGCATGTACAGATGATGCCTAAGTAAAAAGAGTTATAAAAAGAAAGCTTAAAAATAATAATCAGTGCGTCAAAGTGGCCTTGCCTGGGATGGCTCTAATGAAGGAACTTGTGCATGCTACAAAGATAGGACTGCACTCAGTAGATTGCAACATAATGTACACAATCTTGCAAACATTGTGCTGCTTTCTTGGCATTAAATATGCAGTAATTACGAATACACAAGGCTTTAACCACCTAAACAGCACGGCAGCCCAAAACACAGTTTAGTTTTTACTTCCTCATCAGCTCTACAAGGCACTGGGCACAATAGGCACAACAGAATGCAACTACATAAAATTAGCATATTTTTGGCACAGTGAGGATCTGGACAGCTACGTGGAAAAAGGAGCTACTTCTAGTTGTTTGCTGCTAGCAGAGATTTCGAGAGTTGCTAGAATACGTATTTCAGACACTGCACTGTTGCCACAAGAAATATCAGCCATCCAAATAGTATCAATCCTCATTTCATAAATTTTAAAGTGTGACTGCAAAAATAAGGTGAACACTCTGGGAAAAAGAAACAGCTCATGGCAATCATTTTAGTTGGAAATTAATGCACTTGACTGGTGTTCATTGCTCTAAAGAATGCTTCCTGGCTGGCTAAAAAAATTATCCGCATAGCTTTGAAACATTTCACGATTTCAGCCTTTATGAGTGCTCCCAATCTACTCAAGGTTATTCAAAACTATAGTTAGCTCACTACAGGTACACACAGTCAGTGCACCTATGCAAGCAGTGGGACTTCCAGCTATTTGTTATGTGCAAAGTTTTCCATCTTTCATCCATACATCAACAGCAGTTGTTCAAAATCTTAAAAGCTGCACACCACAGAGCCACCTCAAGAGCTTCAGAGAACATGCCTCGAGAGTCCATACATCTCTATGTCTAAATAAAAACAGTGCCGCCACAATTATCAACACACCTTTTTAAAGGGGCCCTGCAACACATCTCCAAGTACTAATTATTGAACTATCTCACTAGCGAAGTTTACTGCCCCACAAACAGAGCGCCACAAAAGTTTTTCGAATGCATCAAATACAAGCAAAGTTACTGAGATTTGTTGCACAATTTAAAGCGCTTTTTCTCTCCTTTTGTCCTGACGAGCGCGATAAAAACTACACGGGGAGGGGGGGGGGCGGTGACAAAGGGGCAAGAAGCTACATCTTTTCATTCGAACCCACCGGCTCACTTTCGGTGTCATCACAAGCACGCTACTGTCACTACCATATAATTCTAGCACACTATAGAGCGCGGTGCCACGACGTGGTGGCACCCCGTGGCAGCCACAGTAACTATGCAGCACCAGAATTCTCAAATCAGCCATTAGCTGTGTCCTTCAATCCCTGAGTGACGTAGTCAGGCACCTCATTGACGTAATTAACTGACAAAAGAGTGAGCAATTTTTAGCTGCCTTTGAAACTTAACAGTTAGTTCCCTGCCACATGCAGTGCTATAATATTTGGCTCACACGTTCAGAGGAGCCTCGACTACTGATTGGCAGCGTTTCCCAAGTTCAAAAAGTGTTACAGGGCCCCTTCAAGGTCTACTAAAGCCGTTGTCACACCATACATCTCATAACTGTTCACATGGAAATGAATAAGCAAGAGGAAACCTCTTAACTAGTGTACACACAATCTTTTTCTGCCCAATTTCACAACTCTAGCTGTTCAGTGCTATACCAAAGCTTTCTTTCTTTTTTTCAGACATCATCATTTGTGCGTAGATGTAAAGCCTTTAACAATGAAGTGTAATGCTTATTGTAAAGTAAAATTTTAGCAAAGTTTTATGATGATACCTCCTTGTGCTTAGTATAAACAAGCTGCTGAGAGTAGTAATGATGCAACAATGAATTATAATTACATATATGAGCAGACGTATAGCTTCCAAGGCACACATTCAGTAAGGGAATACTACTTGGTGCAGAACTTCCTCGCACTATGCAACACAACAGAAATCTACATCAGCATTAAATCAGTGTGACACTATCTGCTGCCATCTGATATTAATGGACAATGGGTGAAAAACTTAAGAAAGGCACAGAAAATCCACTCTGGCATTTGGTAAGTGCCATGTTATTTGTTCTTGAAAGCTGATGAAATTAAGATTGACTGAAAGAAGAAAACGTCAATGGCAATGAACGAAAACGGCTAAACAAGCTAATGAGAATGTATGACTAATCCTTTCTAGTGTGGTGCTAGTACCTACATTCGGATTTATAGGAACACTTTAAATTTTGTTACTCTTACTGTCTGTTGAAAACAATGAAACATTTTTGCAAACAATAATGAAAGCCGATGGCACGCTATCACAAATCAAGAAGTTTGCCTCAAGAAATAATAAGCAATCTTTAGCTCTAGCTAACATAGTCTTCACTATGCACACAGTTGAGCATGAAGCAGTACAAAAATAATGCTCACTGAAGGAAAAACATTCTACATGTGACCGTCAGAGTTAGAACATTTACAACCCGCCAAAGACATGGTTCTAAATGTTCAACAACGCAGCACCAGTGTCATGTCTGCGTAACCAAATATTGCAAGAAAAAACAAAGCATTATAAACACATAACTTGTGCTTTGCTGCTCACAACATACGAGAAAGGCATTGATGCTTTAGAAAGAGTTGTCAAAGGCAAAATCCACAGTTGCAACCAAGAACTAAAGCTGGATGGGACTAAGAGATCAGCACTGCAGCACTGTCATGCTCATTAAGCAACAAGCACGTGCGCACTTACTATATAAGTGAAAAAAAGTTGGGCTGCAGGAGTCCTCTACGTACCAATCAATTGTTAAACCGCAGATACTTTGACAAAAAGCTTGAAAAAATGCTTTGGGAGGAACAAGTGTTCTTTCTTTGCACTACATCAAGCTGTCATTTATCTTGTGCACTGGTAACACATGACCTGCACGTAATACTTGTTTGAACAGTGCCTAACCAGAGTTGGCAAAATGGAACGGTGGGGGGTGCAAACGCTTAAAAGCTGGATGTGGTCCTGGTTTCAATGGTGCCTGCTCTTTCGCACCAAAAGAGCCAGGCTGGGAAGGCCCGTGCTGGCTTTACTCAGCTCCATTACCGAAAGTGTGACACGTCCATAGTCAATCTTCTGGGCAAACTCCTGGTCAAAAAAAAATGGATAAGTTGATTTCAACAAACAGTGACAGCAGTGATAAGTCAGTTTCAGCAAACAGGGTTTAATTCCCAGCCACGGTAGCCACATTTTGATGGGGGCAAAACACAAGAACACCTGTGTAATTAGATTCTGTTGCACATTAAAGAACCCCAGGTGGTTGAAATTAATCTGTAGTCCTCTATTGCAGCGTGCCTCATAATCATATCATGGTTTTGGCATGTAACACCCCAGCAATTATTATTACACACACAAAAAAAACAGGAAAGCACATAGCCTTGAAGGCTTTGTAAGCTCTGAACTACTCTCAGGTGTGTACAAACTTTGCCTTTCTCACTTGGCCTTTCATACAATGGGTGCGCTGTACTTGCGTTCTCAGAGAATTGCACATTTTCCACCATGCTTCAAAGTAGAAGACAGCAAGTCTCACATGTTTAAACTATCACATTCCATTAAATTATCCATTTATGCTGCCCATTTATGCTTGACACACCAAATAAATAATGAGATAAATATCTGCACGCAACATTTCAAGAAAAAAAAGTAACTTTAGCATATTTACATTATTTTCAGTAGCGCAAGATTAAGTAGCCATCTTTTGAAAGCAGTAAAAGTATATAACGGAATCAGTAATGATAATAAATTTACAAATACAAGGTGCACCTAAAAAGTTTGGTGATTGCTCTTAGAAAATAAAGGAAACGAAAGTTACAAACAAAAATTGGGGGACCCTTAAGCTTCGCCTTTAAGAGTTGAACGCAATAGCGAAATCCGGCCCCTAGTGCGCTTTCAACCACTAAGTGCATGCTTATTAATGTGTATTGTTACACACACGCGCGCGCCCTCGAGTGGTACATACAGGTTTTTGATCTGAAGCAAGAGTCGCATGGCCTCCAAGATATACGCCGCGCGCTCGCCATCTCGGAGGCCATGAAGAGTCTCACAATGCCTAACAGATAGCAGCACATTATCTAGCGTTTGTTGTTTGCTCGATCAACGCCTCCTCTGGAAAGCCCGCGTTGGCTTGATATGTTTTCTGCTAGATGGACATAGTTGTCCATTTTTAGAGCTGTTTGAAAGTTAGTGTGTGTTTTTAGCGGCGATGGCTGCGCTATACCGGCCTTTTTCGACGTAGTTTGATGGCCTCCCAAATGCGCCTACAAATCGCCGAATGGGCTCGTTTTCGTCGTGACACCTGTCAAACAAAATGCGTTGAGGAGACTCACTACATGACATTTATGTAGTGTTTTTTTCCGAAGTAGCTCCAAGTACCATCGTGGCTTTGTGGTAGGACACCTGCTTGCCACGCGAACGGCCCGGGTTCGATCCTCAGTGGGACCGAAAATTTTATTCTTTATTTTATTTGCTTCTTTCTCGATTTTTCGCTCACAACCAACGGTGCCGACGCCGACGGCGGAATTTCTGCGACACGAGCTCTCTAACACTATCGCGTTAAAATACGTTTATTGCCCTTCACAGTAATCGCCATTAGCTACAACACAATTCTGACCTCAGTCGTAAAGCTGTTGGAAACTGTCATAAAATGTTTCTTGTGGAATTGCTCGAAGCACTGTCGTAATGCATTGTTGGATATCCGCAACGTCTCCTTGACACCTTCCTTTCTATCTCTAAAGCGTTTACACTACTGAAACACACTTTACTCACTGCTTCAACACTGTACACTTGCAATAACATTCTGTGAGCCTCCAGCACCAATTTGCCTAACTTGAAGCAAAACTTCATGTTTACATGTTGCTCCATTTTGTGCTCCATTCTGTAATGACATGAATACTCAAACTGATTCTGTTGGTTGCAGCGTGCACCACTGTTTCACTTTGCTGATTTGCACGATAAGGGGCACTCGTTGACATGTCTCTCAATGCGTATACGCAGGCACTTCATCCAAACCAGCGTAGTTTTTAATGTATGGGGCCATTCACCAAACTTTCAGACGCACATTGTATAACAGAACATCTTCTGAAAAGGATGTATCTATTGCAATAATATTTACCAAAAGCACAGGAACACAAGGATATCCCTCAAGCAATATGATTCTACTCCTAATTTAAGCATTTATTTCACTCAATATTTGATGGAAGACATTATGCAAAAGAATATCGCATCACTTCTGCCTCAGACAGTCAGATAGGGGTCCCCAATATTGCTTGATTTCATCAAAATTTTTACATAACAGTGTAATTTCTCCACATAATTGAACCAGCCTTACTTTTTCAGTGCACACCTTTGTTTCAGCATGAAAAATGATCAACTGAGACAAGGTGGGGTCATGATTTATCACTCATTCGTTGGTGCAATGTTGTCATCAACAGCATTGTGCCAACAACAAATGGGTGACAAATGGTTGCTCCAATAAAAAAAAAAAAATAGAAGAAAATGTTGTTTGCATTTATTTGCTTCTAGAAGTGAGGAAGCTTCACTGAGAGTGAGAGTAGCTTGCATATGCTTCAACTAAATTAAAGAATAACTTTTACAGCAATATCCCTTCAACTTTATAAACCATCTGACGTATGCAACACAGTTACGGATTGCATTGTAGCTTGTCTTTTTCACTTGGTTTTATTCCTGGCCAGATGCATCAGATAACTAACAACTTCAGTACAGAAGAAGGGGAAAAAAAATTAAAACTCCCTTTGTGCATTTTTTAAAACCTTGATACTTTCTTGGTGTAGTGAGAAATCCAATGTAATTTGTCTTGCAACATGTGTTAAAGAACAGTTAGGGATAGTGCACTTTGGCAGACTGGCTGTCAAAGTCCATTAATAGGCACCTAAGTGCTACCTACTGCCTTTGACAATACAGAGTTCATCCAGTAAGATATCGCAAACAATGAAACATCACAGACATAATGCACTGACTATTACGAAACTACCAGCTTACCTGATTAGCAGCTGGAAACTCATGCCTGTGCAGCAAGCGCCCATTGATGTATAAACAGCCTGCTGCCCTCTCTTCAGGCAAAGTCACTGTCTGATACTGGAATGTTGCCTCTCTCTCCACTTGCTGCAGCAATAAGCAGAAAAACCAGTCAGCTAATTGCAGTCTTAATGTATGAATAACACATCAAAAGATGAACTGGCAAATCTGTGCAAGAACTAATGTTAGACATTCATGGTGTTTAAATGCAATGAAGAAGCACTTGTATTTTGTACAATAATGAATAGTCCATGTAACAATACTCCTGTAATTATTTGAATGCAATACAGTAGCACCTTTTCAATACGTTCCTGTATGTTATGTTTTCTTCTATGCTTCGCATCAGTGGTTTCATTTATGACATCTTCAACAAATCCCCGGTGTGCATCGGGATGCCCTGGTGAGCCGTTTCATCCAGTCATCCTAGCACCTGGGCGCACCGATGCAATTTGTCGAAGCTACCATTAGTTTCCACGAGGTCAAATATATTATCTTCCTGTATGTTACTTTCCTTCCCATTTCCATCCAAAAACGCTAACACTATGCCGCCAACATGTTATCAACTGTTAATGGTGCCTATGATGACCACACTGCGTGTCATCAGAGAAAGCAGTCACCTTGCAGCAGGTGACTCCGCCATGATATAATGAGAAACTGCAAATAGCACTTATTCCAGCTTTTGGAGCTGAAACACCTGTGCACCACACAATTCTTTCCGACACTGTGCAGGCAAATGAATTCTTTTGCAATGGGTTCATTTCGCATCTATACTCATACAAAATAATTTGCTTAAAGGGAAGCTGAAGTGGTTTGAGAATTCGGTAAAACTTTGTTGTTAACAAGGACCAACATTATTGTCGACGATGGCGTAATTTTTTTCGCTGTTGTGGCAGCAGGAGCTTTAAAATATGCGAAAGAAAAGTTCGTCTTGCTCCGCCCACGCGAACGCGCCGAAAGTGTGGGCGTGGAAACGAACTAACCAGAACTACGCCATAGTCGGTAGTGTTGGTGGAGCCGCGCAGCACTGTTGTATCTCCAACTGTGGCCTCCGTGACTAGTTTCGGCTGCGCGCGCTTTAACAGAGCTGATGGCGCCGATGACGTGGCACATCGAAGATGACGTCACCGCCTTCGCTCAGCAGCTCAAGAAGCCCTGCGGCTGCAGCCAAGAAATGCTATTTGCCAAGAAATGCTATTTGCGTTCACTTCTGTGAACCCTTACATTGGTTTTTGAATTCAGCAGGGATCAAACTATGATTACACATTGCAAAGTCTTTTTCTTTTTTTTTAAAGGGACCGACAACAAATTTTTAAGGTGCCTATTTTGTTTAGCGTATCGGACAGCTTACCGGTGAGAGTGTCTAATTATGGATGTTAACGTGAAAAATGCCGTCAAATATTTGTAATCAGAATTTTTATATCTGCGGCAAATATGAAGTCGTATACACAAGTGACAACACATGCTGCAAACAGTGAGCGCGAGAGCGGTTTGTGTTCAAGCATGTGTGCACTCCGCGTGCATCCGCCGCGGCTCAACATGTTCCACTGGCTACCGCGAAGGCAGTGCCGCTTCTCACCGTGCAACTCCTTTCACCTCGTAGGCAGCACAAAATAGAACGGGAATGGATAATAGCATACATACTGCAATTTTCAGGACTAATTATGGCGCACATGACAGCATCAGACTACGTGACTACATACAGCAAAGCGATCGACTGCATAATCGAGCTTCAAGGCCCTTCCGCTAGGCTACACGACATACCGGTTTTTGTTACTTTTAAACACGATTTGAAAAATATAAATCCTACTCACAACGTGAAAAGGATGCTGGAATCCCTCACTATATTTCATGGTATTTTATTTCTACCAGGATCTAATCACATGTTCTGGCCACTTGTCAGTCCCTTTAAAAAGTGCTTCAGCTTCCCTTTAAGATGAGCCATCACTATCTTCTGGAAATATAACTTCTTTTTGATTACCGTGGTTAATCGATAAAAAAAAACGCAATTTGCTTCGATTGGTTATTCACTCATAACATTTTAATGATGCTTTCATATGACAAATACGATGCAGGTTATCGAACAGGATGGATGTTAGCACATACAGTGTAACTACTTCCGCTGTTTCGTCACTGAAATCCTTCAGACCAATTTACATAAAGTGACCAGCAGCAAGCGCCCGCCCGCCCTTACGCCATCGTCGAAACACCTCAGTTTCGGCTGGTGTACGTGTCTGGCATCCATGGTCGCGTAGGACTGCCGGGCTATTCGGTCATCATTAAAGGGGTCATGAAAAGAAAATGAAGCTACCCAGTTGTAATTTTCACTGCTTCCATAAGCATCGGGCATGCCGATTCCTAAATATTTCGGCGCAATATTCAGTCTATATTTAATAACGCCTGTTTCAAATCCGAGCCTTCTTGCGCTCCTAAAACGACAATGCGGCACCATCGGCCGCCATAGTCACTAATCAGGTGACGTCATGTTAAGACATTTGAAATCGTGAACACATTGGTACCCACTGTTTGCTCTTAAATAATAGATTGATATGAAAGCTAGGAAGTAATAAAATAATACGGCAGTTTTTTAGCCCGCAGTAGCGCTCAAAGCCCAAAAGCCGACTATGTTCTAACCCCAGTGGAGGAATATTACAGGCGTCTCAATTGCACCTGTCCAAGCTTCTAGAAGTGCTCGTCTGGGCTCCATTAAGGTCACTGAAACGGGACTTTAGGCTTCATTAATGTGGCCCTCCAACACTTTTTCTGAAGCGCCTACATCGGTGCTGGCTGCATCAATGCATAGTGGCACTCACCAGAACTATTGAGGGCAGAAATGACGACGCAGAGCACAGGTCTGTGATTGGATAAATGTAACGTTAGAAGCGATCGCAGTGTTGCATCAAAAAAGGGATTATTATTGGGTTTCGTTTTTCTTTAGCACGCTTTTTCACTGAACACTGAATAGACTAACGCTCTTTGACTTTTTCAGCTTGAAAACTCAAGCGCCGGGCAAAGAATGTGTTGAACACCACGGTGCTGGAAGAAATGCGCGGGGGACGCTCCAGGCGCCGTTGTTTGAAGAAAGTGAAGGAAAAAAAAATGTATAAATGTGTTGATATAGACGTCGTTGCAAGAAGAAAGGTCACTAAAACTACAAAAAATCGGGCACATAATCCGAAGGTCGCAGGTTCGGTCCCTGCCAGTGGCAAGTTGTCTTTTCGTCCACTTTACTTTCTTCACGTCTATATCACAAGTATTACAATACACTAAAAACAGTACAATTAGCATTCCCTACACCTTCCTTGGCTTCATTATCTGCAGGTTTTTATTAAGGTTGTGTCAAACAAAGAAAACGAGCCCTCGAAAAATTCCCTTCCTTCATTAAAACATGAAAGAGGCGTTCGCGAGCTGCATCGTTTTGCACGTGTGGTTCACTCTTCAAGCTATACAGTGTTTGTTACTGTTGCAACGGCAAAATGGCATGTAAGCTTCCCGTGCGTAGGAGCTTTCAGTTCATTTCAATGGGGCACTATGAAAAGTCACAGGGCGAGTGAAGTGCAGTCAGGTGACCCCGCGAAGGTCAAGTTGAGGGTAGGCGTCCATTTTATTGTATTTTGAATTTTCTAGGCTGAATAACTTCGGACAGCGTGCCCCTATCGCTGCCGTTCTTGCTGCACTAATCTCTTCAGCCTTCAGTCTATGCAACCCGCAAGTAAAAAATGCAAAACAATGAGGTCTTGAAAAGTGTTGGACAGGGATGGCACCAGCGGGGGGCGCGGGGGCAGCTGGCGCCCCCCCCCCCCCCCGAAAAAAATTACCGCCTGCCCCTCCTTTGCCCCCACAAGAGCAAATATATTCAAAACACAACGCATAAGTTCCCAGCCTTGCTGCCCCCCGAAGGAACTCGCTTGTCGTGGGTGCCCCCCTCCCCCTGTAAAAAAAATTGTGGCGCCGCCCCTGGTATTGGAGGGCCCCTTCAAAGGGGTACTGACACAAACATTTTGGCCTCGCGTTTTTTTACTGCAATGTGTTGCTGGGGGCCTGTTAGTCATAACTAGTCATAACACGGCACATCATTAGCTGCAGCGCGTGACAGATAATTAATTACAGGCTCCTCATTACCGACCAGTGTCAGTTTCGGTTTCAAGAACGACAAGCCTCCGGGTGCAACTATCACCACCTAACGGGCGCAGCGCTCGATCACGTCAGAACACAAAGAACTGTGACGCACTTCCGCGCGGTTCGCGAGCAGCCGCGGTAGGGTGGCTAGCCGCGGAGAAGTAGGCTGCTGGAGCGAATGTTGCAAAAAAAAAATGGCGGCTATGACGTCATCATAACTTGTTGCAGCGTGGTCACGTGAGGGAAGTAGGGCTCACGCAAACTTCAAAATTAATTTAAAATACCTTTCAAGCTATATTTGCTGTTGATATTTTGCAGATGATATACGCATGTTCACGGGAATCGATCCCGCAGGCTATCTCAGCCGCGAAATTTTGTGTCAGTTGAGTACTCAGTACAAAAGCGTATCGCCGGAGTCTGGCTCTCCCCGGTTTGGCTCGAAACCGGATATGACGTGACCTTAGGGAGGTATTCCCTGCCCCTAGACAGGCACTACTGTAGCTAGGGAACGATCCGACGATTCCTCGGCCTTGTCCCCAGCCTTTGCCGTCAAATACAAATGCAGCCCGTTAAACCCAATTTAAAGCTCCTTGGTTAAACCTACTGAGCCGATTGGCCCTAGTGGCGCAACGGTTAACGTGTCGTGCTTGAAACTGCGAGGTCGTTGGTTCGAACCTCGCTGCTGTCTCGTCTTCTTTTTTTTTTTTTTTTCAGCAGCGTATTGTTTGGTGTTGCATTAGTCTGTTACCAGACTGAGAAGCGCGAAGCGGCTCGTGGGTTACGTGCGCCCCAGTGACACGGGCACACCCGGACGCTGGCACGGACGGGCGCCTGCCTCGAAGGGGCAGGCGCGCGGGCTAAACAGCGCGTGGCCGCGACAGCGGCCAGTAGCGCGTGACGGAGACCCTGCCAACCGGCCATTGAGCGTTAGCGAAATGGCCGCACTCGCGAAGCGAGGGCGAAGCCATGATTAGTTTTCCGCGCCCGAAGGGCGCACAGGGCCTTCACTGAGCAACAGGAAAATATCAAGAACGAACACAGCTGCATATTTGTAGATTTTCTTGCGGCATTGTAATCCTAGGCACGGCATAGAGACACGTCAATGACACTGCGCGATGGCACCTCCATATCTGCGGCGAGGTGAAAATGGCACTAGGGAGGAACTTCATCAAGCGCGTGACATACTAGGCACTTCGTGGCGGCACACAGCAAGCAGACGTCATAGCATTAGGTCACGTGGCAGTGACGTCATCTATTGTTCGCGGTGGGAGCCGGACTATGGTGGCTAGAAGGAGAGGTGTCAGCAGATCGTCTCGGCCGCGCCGTGAAAGGAGGCGTGCTGGTATTTCATGCCGCCGCGGGGCGGCGCGCACGTCAGTACTGAGATCTGTCGAGAACACCCGCCAACCGCCGAAGCCGCACGTTTCCTCGCTTGCACGTGTTCTCGCAACGTCTGCGGCAGGGGCGTAGCCAAGGGGGGGTTCAACCCCCCCCCCCCCCGAAGTTTTTCAATTTTGCATGTGTATATATACACGCACACATAAAACGCACGCACGAACATATGTATGGTTGAACACTCCCGAAAAAGTTTCTGGCTACGCCCCTGGTCTGCGGTGTGCCAATTTGAACTTGTTCGGTATCGGTACGTACCGATCTGACCATGCCACAGTGACGACAGTGGTGTGTAAACAGCAAAGACACTGCTTTGCACCTTGATGCATTGTAAGAGTGTGTCAAAATAAATGTCTTGCTTGTACAAATAGACCTTCGTTTTCGATGCGCAAGTCATAAAAGTTAGGGGTGTGCGAATATTCGAGTTTCGAATTCCAATCGAATAATACCTAACCGAATAATTCGATTCGACTTTCGAATAGCTGGTATTCAAAGTCTCGAATAACTCGACAGGACGAATATCTAAAACGCGACAAAGGTGCAACTTGGCTAGGGTGGAGTGGATAAAACTAACGCTAACATCGGTACAGTAGGCCTTTCGTTAAAACTTTCACCGATATCCTGGTACAAAAGCGACCGCATGTTTATTTCAAAGGCGATCATGTATTTGCACACGTAAAAAAAAAAAAAAGAAACATGAGAAAACTGTCAAGCTCTTCACAACTTCGCCTCTCAAACGAAGGCATGCACTTTCCTTGCCTAGTTCGGTCGCGTATGCCGCAGGCGACGACTTCGGCCCGCGAAACCCTCGGTGATTGGATTCTTATATGAAAATTTGTTCCCGCTGTGCAGTCGTCACTGCCGCACCGCACCACTCGTTCAAGAACTCCCAGCGCTTCGGCGCGTAGTTGAAACACTGCTGTGAACGAGCGCCCGAAGATTGTTGAGCCCCGAGTGTGCATCGAGATAAAGCAGTATTGCGCGACCACAGATGGAGCACAATTGAAGCCGTATTCCGCGACCGTAGGGAAAAAAACTAGCTACCGTACCCCCCTTTTTTTTAGCCGTTGAGAGGGCCCCTGCTAACTGGAGTGACGGTTCTTCTATCAACATGCCTGCGCGCCCAGAAAAGCAGAATAAAAATACTCTTCCGAACAAGCGCGTAATGAAGCTGCCACCAACCCGTAGCGTCCCTGAATTTTCCTTTGTCTTGCAGCAAATGGCGGTACTAGTTACATGTAAATATACGTACTATTCGATTCGAATTCGATTCGAGATGAAATTTCACTATTCGCACACCCCTACTAAATAACGCATTCAAGTATGGTTGCTTTACCTTTACCTGCATTGAGACGTCACGGAGAACACCGTGGTATCAAAGTGAAAACTGCACGGACGTTGTTTTTGTGTCAAGCTCACGGCAAGTCATTCATTTGATTCCCTATCTTCGAGCGCTTCGAGGTGCAAGTGGCAAACGTGATCTGATATACAAGGAAGTAAATTGCAAACATTAGTTTTCAGTGCCAATACACGCTTTGCAGCGAGCCGCCAGAAATGTGCCAGCTAGCTTTTGTTATAATCAGCATGGTAACGTGAAATAGTTGCAACGAAAAGCGGCTGCTACGCACGCGCGGGCGCGAGCGCAGGCATCTCTGAGCCGACAGCAGCGCCGCCGCATCTGGATGAATTCTCGCTCCCTCTCCGGCGCGCCGATGCTGACAGCTCTCCTTCTGGCCACCATAGCCGGACTGCGGCAATACGCACGTCTCAGTGCTCCTTTAAGGCTCATCCATGGTAGAGAGAAACCTCCTTGGGCTGGATGGATGGATGGGTGGATGCTATGAGCGTCCCCTTTATAACGGGGCGGTGACCAATGTGCCACCGAACACATCTCTATGGTTGCAGGCATGGCGAAACGCTGCCGTTGCCTATCATATTTCTTCACCGTGGTTCTAACATCCGTTGCTGCAGGTCGGGAAGGTCGGCATACGACCTAGGAGGAGAAAAAGTATTTTTTTATATCCCCCTAGCATACGCGACGCTGCAGGTCGGTTAGTGTGCGTGACGTCATTACGGCGCCGCACTCGAAATGGTATGATGCTCCGAACCTCAGTCAACTATGGCTCAGCAGGCCTCGCTGCGTCGCCATGCTTTGTCGACGACAGAAATATTTGATTGGCTGACTAAGATGACGTGAGCTGTAGAGTTGAGGGATACACGCGCTGGGAAATCGAAATTGTGCTTTCACAGATAATAAATCAACTAGGACGATGAAACAGTCAAGGTACATTTTTGAATGGACGGCCAGGATTCCGAATACACACGTAGTTCAAAATTTAATTTTCGGAAAACGTTTCACGACCCCTTTAATAATGAGGTGCACATAAAATAAATCGGTTATGGTTGAAACCAAAATTTGGAAGTTTCCTTGTGCAAGGTTCATTACAGAATTATACTACGTGTCTACACGGCGAGTGTGTGTGTTTTTTTAGACAATACAGATTTTTTATAAAAGCGCTATAACAGTCAGGCACCTGTCGTCTTTGCACACGAACTCTACGTCGAGGCGGAAATACTTTGACGAAGCTAAAGCTAGATTTCAGGCACCTGTCGTCTTTGCACACGAACTCTACGTCGAGGCGGAAATACTTTAACGCAGCTAAAGCTAGATTGAAGTGACTAATTAACAAAAATTAACAAAAACTCGTTAATTATTTTTATTATTGACACGAGGGCAGTCTAAATAGGAAAGTTGCAGTCCGTGACAATTTATAACATATCCACTTTTTTTTTTTTAAATCACAAAAATAGCACGTAATTTATCATTTATCATATGATTGAATTTCAATGGCAATATCGAAAGTGAGCTCGCCCGGCGCGCAAGAAACGCGGCCACTCTTTTGCATTAAACCGCAACTACCCGTGACGAGGAAGAGACGAAATTTTAATCAAGGCGCGTCGACGCGGAATCTGATCATAAAAAACGGCAAGTCGTCTGAAATACATAAATAGACCGCTTATTCATTGCGTGCAATGTGTGGTGCATATATATTTCTTTCTTAAACTATAGACCGGATTATTTTTACTCTCGCACCCACGTTTAGAGCAAGCATACGTAATCTTGACCCCAGTTTTCATCTGTCGGCGAGAGGCCGAAGGGGCTCCGGGATAGTTACGTCACAGCTGATGGCGAGCGATTACTGGCGGCCATCATGTGATAAGAAAAGGCTAGGTGCTAGCGTAGTCGTCCGTTCCACGTAATCATCAGCCCCCTAGCAAAGATGGCTGCCCCCAGCAAGCGATGAAAATCCTGGTCTATAAACAGGCGAAAAAAAAAAAAATCTTTCGCCCTCTGCAAGAAGAAGCGCCCCAATGTCTGGCCCTGAGTTTTACGCTGTGCAGAGAAAGCAAAGGTATAGATATTGCGGTTTTCTTGCGCACAGCGCGAAAGAAACAGACAAGCACCACACATCACACGCAAAAATAAGGGATCCCACGGTGCAAGCGAGATGACTTGCTGCGTTCCACGCCAAGACACCACCAGGACGCGCCTTGATTCAAATTTCGTCCCTACTCGTCACGAGAAGTTCCGGTCTGACGTAACAGAGCGGCCGCGTTGCCTGCGCGCCGGGCGCACTCAGTTTTGATATCGCCATTAATATTCCATGATGAATGTCTCAAATTGCGAGCAACTTTAGTGCTTTCTTTTAAAAAAATGTATAATATGCCGCAAATTGTGACGGCCTACAACTTTTCCATATAAATAACTGCCATCAAGTCAATAAATAAAACGTTCATTACCGATTACTTGTTAATTAGTCACTTTAGCTGCGAAAAAAGTATTTCCGCTTCGACGCAGAATTCATGTGAGAAGACGAAAGGGGTCTTACCTTTATAGCGCGTTTATAAAAAAAATCTTATTAAGGTATGCGGCCTTGAGAAGGGGGGCGGTGGCGAGCTCCTTGACGCCTCTGAGGACGACCACTGTCATGTGACAGCTCAATGGAAAACACGTTGGGAGGCCGTGGTCAAACTCGTGGTGTCGTAACTCGTAAACCTGATCAGGTGACGACCATCTTTCAAGTATGTCACATCGATGGCGAATTCTCATCCGTGCAGCTGCTGCTGTGACAAATAGAAGTTATTCTATTACGCGCATTTCTCAACTGAAGCTGACACTTTACACCGACACTGTGATCTTCAGCTACACGTGCAGTTCTGCCATCTAGCGAACATATTTTACATTAGTAGAATCAGTTCCGTCAACTTACAGGTGAGTGGCATGAAATATTGAAATATTATGACGAGTTCAGGGTTTTCATTTAAATGACTCTCGTATAGGGTGACTGATTTCCACGGTGCGTGAAATCTGCATCGTCATTATTTCGCACTGGTGCAGCAAACCAAGCGGGAATCGAGCTAAATAAATTTTGCGGTCTTAAGGTCACGTGAGAGTGCCCGCGTTGGGCTGCATAAAGCAGTAGTTGCCTGTTGCATCGCCATTTAACGAGCCGAGCCGCTTAGTTGCCCGAGCTGCAAGAGTGTATTTTTACCAAGTTTTCCGCTCAGCGTTTGTTAAAAGTCATGGACACAGACGACAGTCAAGGCGCAGGATGTTCTGCAGACGCCAAAACCACAGACAAAAATGAACAGGTGAGAGCGTCGCTATTTTACTTATCCTGAGGTGATTTCGCGCTGCTCACGCGTGTCCTCTCAACGTTCAACGTTTGTTGGCCCTCTTTCGCACGGTGCAGAAGTGATGGGTGTCGTAGTCTAACCGGCCCCATCAAGCGGATATCAGACACGGAACGCGTAGCTGCAACGCTGCATTCCGCGGTAGACTCGTACCTTGCTGTGTCAACTGACTTTTGTTTTCATTTTAAGTCTTTTTACTCTTTCGGTTTTTAGCAGTTGTACTCTCCCGCCGTCTCTCGGGTTTCTTTTTCCATTTTTTTTTCATGACAAGCAAGCACTGCAACGCGCTGGGCTAATTATTTGCTGCTGCGGTCGGCCACGTCCCTGTGCACCAACTTTTCCCATATTTCAATTCTTAACATCGGGTGTAGCTGCCTAGACTAAAAAGAAAGTGTGCGGCGTGTACTATCGAAAGCCAAAGCGTACGCACCATGGGAACGGTGGAAAAACTGCATCGCTGCACTCTGCGGCCTGCCCATATACTGCGCATGCGCGTTTTTCTCGCACACACCATGCCTGTGTGTGCGCTTCAACCGCGCTTCGCAGAGCCGTCATTTTTTTTTTTTTTTCTGACTTCGCTTTTTTTTTAACAGTAAATTATCTGCGACTTCTTTTAGCTCTTTCTACTACGTTTTCTTTTTTTTTTTAAATTTCGAGAGTTTGCCCAACGGCATACATAGTTAAATATACAGGTAGAGGCCGGCTTCCGCTATATACATCAACAATGCTCTTTCCTGTCTGAGAGCAAGTTTCCGTAAGCATAGTATTTGTAGTCGAGGTCATGTCGGAAGATACACAGTACTGTTCTGGGTGCCGGCAAATATATTGCCACGCGCGCTTATTTTGTTACTTTTACGTAACTAGTCCGTTTCACGCGTAGCCGCAAGCCGCGCCCAAATGTATAGGAACCTTCCAGATTATTTTGGGAATATTCTGATAGGCTTGAGCGCGCAAACAAGAACTGTTGAGCTTATTCTGGAGCTCACGCGGCCACGAGCAATAAGGCGCGAGTGTTTGATGCCCCATGTACAAATGCCGACGCGCCTTACCGCAAATCAGATTATCGACGGCCGACGCTCTGTTCGCCGCTATCACTGTAAGCGTGCATCGCTTGCAGTTTGACTTCTCGTTTGCCGGACACAGGTTCGCCCAAATAAAAGTTAGTCTTGAACAAGCAGACTGCTGCCTTCGTCCACGTCACGACCCCGTGACAATATGCAGTTTATACACAAGTTCATAACAGCGTCGGCACACGTGATGCCAGCTCCCTAATTCTTCGATGGTGTCGTATACGACGCGTGCACACGACTTTAGCCGCATGTTGCCAGCACATCGCAACTGCACCCCCCCCCCCTCAAAATAAAAATTTTCAAGTTTGCATGTGCATATACACGCACACAACAAACATAACCGCCCCTCCCCCCCCCTGAAAAAAATTTCTGGCTACGGCCCTGATCATTTGCCTCGGCGGCAAGAAAGGCAGGTCGGTGAGGCCATCATATTGAAATTACTCTTCCATTCTGTGCAAATAGAGACTGCATATTAAAAAGGTTAATAGAGCTAAAAATATGTGCACACTAATACTTGTAACCTTTCCAGGCCTGCACAATATTTCTGCTGCTTCGAACAACGGCAAAATAAAACTAAGTTGACGCAACCTGTGCCAACGCTATATCCTGCTCGTCTGCAGCTTGAAATTGGGATATATTGCGCACATTAAAAAAAAAAAGAAAACTCCGGATAAATACACCCGCTGTTAAGACCTCAAATGTGAAATAAGGTCGTGCAGCGGCACTGAAAGCGTGACGTGGCCGACCACACGCAGTTCAAGGCGTGGCCGGCCCTTGACGTATGCTATACAGTTCATAGTCGAAGCGCTATTTTGCTATTGCTTCGCTTGCAAGACCGTACAAACTATGTTTTGCGACTAACGCACACTTGGTCACCAAAGCTGTGTTTTTTTTATATTCCGCAAAACTGTCGGAAAATTTGTTTTCTTTCCTCTATCACTTTTCTTTTAGGGGCGAAGCTCCTCTTAGTCTAACCTTGTCACGTCTCCGTTGTCCGGCGTAACCACCTTTGCAAACTGCCCACTACTTCGTCTTTGCAAACATCCCACTACGACCAATCACCGATCCTTTGCAAACTGCCCACTACTTCGCCTTTGCAAACATCCCACTACGATCAATGACCGATCCATCACTTCACCGACCATAAAGCCGTTATAATAAAGGGGGAACGGAAGCCACGTCTAGCTACCACTTACGATTAACAAAATTTCTTGTATAAATATATACAGTGTTTGTCACGTCTTTGATGATGTACTGGGCTATCGCTTTGTTTACTGCTGGGCGAAACCACTGAAGATTTCACGGTGTAACCATGATTGCTTCAGGAGCTTCGCCCAAGCTCTTCATCATTCACCCGTGGATATGCTGTGAATTTTTTTTTTCCGTCTCCCCTGACTGTTTACGCTTAGCTCTTTGGTGAGGTCTGTATATACGACGGAAGGTGCCGCTTCCTGCACAATGAGTGTTCAATGCTCATGCATTAAAGTTTCCGTTCCACACTCGAAATCGCAGCATTTCCAGCTGGAAATCAGCAGATGACAAAGCCGTCCCCCAGATGACGTCCCCAGAGCACCGTTCACAGCAACGCCTTCGGAAGTGCGCACGAGGCCATATAAACAGGAAGTGTCCACCTACGCGACGTACTCTTAATTTTATTAGCACCGCGGAACATTGTAACGACAGGTGGAGTCGATCAAACAAATATAGTGCATTGCGTGTCTAAATAGCAAAGTTTTCGTCCTTTTATTCCGGCTTTCGTTCTGAGTTCTGGGCTGTGAACTCGAGCTAATAGCGTGGAATTTCTCTTGCGCGGAGCGCCTCATTGTACAGCCGTGGTGCCTAACACTTCGCCTATGTTCTTATTCGTCGGCAGCAAACAACGGAAGCAGCAGCGAAGGTGGAAGAATCGAAGTTCAAGTCCAAGTATCCGACGAGCACAAGGCCCGGGGGACCCCTACTCTTTCGGAAACGACTGCAGAAAGGAGTGAGACCCGCATGGCAGTCACATCAGAAAGTCAGGGCAACTGGGAGGTTTTACATTTCCACTAGCCAAAGGCTCCCAAATAGTCTTCGTACTGCTACAGAGTATACGGGGTGTTTTTTTGTTTCGTTTTAGGCAATACAAACTTTTTGTAAAAATCGTCCGACAGTAAGTCTCCTGTCGTTTTCTCGTACGAACCCTATATACGTTGAGGCGGGATAATAATATCTGGGGTTTAACGTCCCAAAACCACCATATGATTATGAGAGACGCCGTAGTGGAGGGCTCCGGAAATTTCGACCACCTGGGGTTCTTTAACGTGCACCTAAATCCAAGTACACGGGCCTCAAACATTTTCGCCTCCATCGAAAATGCAGCCGCCGCGGCCGGGATTACGTTGAGGCGGGAGTACTTTGCCCACATGAAATGACACTGTTGTGACTGATTAATAAAAACTCGTTATTTAACTTAATTATTTACTTGAGGGCAGTTGCTTATATTAGAAAGTAGTAGTACATCACAATTTACGGCATACCCAGTTTTGAGAAATCGCAAAAGTTGCACGTAATTCGAGATATCCATAATCGAATGTTAAGGGCGATATCGAAACTGAACGCGCTCGGTACGCACAAAACGCGACAACTCCATTACGTCAGACGAAGTACCCGTGACAAGGAAGTGACGAAAATTGAATGAAGGCGCGTCGTGGCCGTATCTTTTCGTGAAAATGGCAAGTCATCTCACTTGTGCCAGCAGATCGCCTTTGCGAGTGGTGTTTGGTGCTTATGTTTCTTTCGAGCTGTGCGCAAGAAAACCGCAATATCAACCTTTTCTTTCCCTGTGCCAGAGCACTGCGCGGGCCCGGCCCGCGGGCCGGGCCGGGTCGTCTGAAGCATTTTCCGGCGGGCCTGGGCCGGGCCCGGGCTTGAGGCTACGGGCCGGGCCGGACTCGGCCCGCTCATTAAAAGGCCTAAGTCGGGCCGTCGAGCGCACGCGAACGTTATGCATTCTGTGCCAAGCTGAAGTGACACGTGCAAATAGCTGGCTCTTAGTACACTCTTAAAAAAAAGTTAGTAAAAAGGTTGTAACTGCAAGCAGATAGGTAGTAACTGCAGCGGTTACTAACTTTCTTGGACCGTTACTAACCTTTTGCTACCTGTTTACTACCTACGTTAGTAAACAGTTACTACCTGCAACCGTTGCTAACTTTTTCCTACCTGTTTACTACCTACGTTAGTAACTGCAAGCAAATAGGTAGTAACTGCAGCCGTTACTAACTTTCATGGACTGTTACTACCTTTTTCCTACCTGGCCGTTAACTATACTTAATCTAAAATTGTAGTTAATAACTATTGTGTTAATTTATAACTGTAATAGTCTCGACACATCATTTTAAATCGAAAACTGGTGAAGAAAATGTCCGTGGATCAAGAAAAAAATATAAATTTTCTTTTTAAAATTACCCAACCGCGATTTCTAAGCATCATTCTCCTATTCTGAAAACGGAGGAGCAAAAGTTAATGAAGTGTAAGCAAGTGCTATATGCGTTTTAGTACACAATATAAATTCCAACAAGCTAGCATGACAGGCGGATGTGAAAGAACCACAGGTGGTTAAAATTAATTCGGAGTCCCTCACTATACGGCGCGTCTCATAATCATATTGTGGTTTCGGCACGTGAAATCCCAGGAATGATTATTATTAGCTTTTTACTGTCTATGTATACTAGCACATGAATTCATTTAAATGCACTGAGGCTATGTTAGTGGGCTTAGTACCTTGTCTCGGCCGCTGTACATAATATTTTTTTGCGGCAGTTTTATAGCAAATAGACATGACATATTGTTTCTTTTAATACGGTTGATTAAAAGTCTTGTGCTACGTCCCCAAGCGCACATAATCCGGTGATAGGGTAGGGTACTTTAGGGTCACACTTTTTTATAATTCATCGTGAAACACAGGTGCTCACCGGTACCAGTCGTGCATCTCGAATGTAGGGGCCATAAATACGAGTCGCTTAGTAAGTACTGTCGCGTAGTGAACTTGTTGAGTCGGTGTATTCTTCTAGTTCATGACACTCCACGCAAGATTAGCCGATGTTGTTTCGTAGTGTGGCATTATGAATTTGATCACTGTTAATAATGTGGCAAAATGAACACGTTAGTGTCAGTTACTACTTTTTTTTACAACCTTTATTTTACTACCTATGGTTAGTAACAGCTAGGGTAGTAACAGTTACTAATTGCTGTTAGTAACGGCAAAGGTAGTAGCAGTTACCACCCTTGCCGTTACTAACTGCACTTACTAACAGGGTTGTAACATATGTGACAAGCCGTTACAACCCCAAAGTTAGCAAGTACCACTACCTTTTTTTTAAGAGTGTAAAGCTTAGCAAAGAAAATGGAAAAACAGTTGAAGTTCCATTTATTTATTTTTTTCGCCAGTATAATAGATTATATCTATTCTGGTGCATTTATTTTATGCTGTATTCTCATGAATTTACCTGTGTGTGTGTGTGTGTGTGTGTGTGTGTGTGTGTGTGTGTGTGTGTGTGTGTGTGTGTATATATATATTCGTATGCTAAATGACCACCTGATAGGGCAAAATCGTACGATTAAAGTAAATACATGCGCGCCCTGGATAAGTTTAGTAATGCACGCCCGGGCCGGGCCCATGCTTGGAACCACGGGCCTGGGCTGGGCTCGGGCTACATAAAGCGGGCCCGTGCAGTGCTCTACCCTGTGCAGCATAAAACTCAGGGCCAGCAGCTGCGGCGCTTCTTCTAGCAGACAAGCGGAATAGTTTTTCGCGCCTGCTTAAATTTAAGAGACAAGCATCACCCATCGCACCCAATGAATAAGCTGTCTACTTGTGTATTTCAGAATGCTTGCCGATTTTCCTGACCAGATTCTGCTTTGGCGTGCCTTGATTAAAATTTCGTCACTTCCTTGTCACGTGCAGTTCCGCTCTTACATAACAAAGAGGCCGTGTCCCTTGCTCGCCGGGCGCCGTCAGTTTCGATATCGCCTTTAATATTCGATGATGAAAATCTGGACTTACGTGGAACTTTTGTGATTTCTAAAAAAAATGGGTATGCCATAAATTGGCATGCACTAAGACTTTCTAATTTGAATGACTGCCTTCAAGTGAATAAGTGAAAAGTTAATTAACGACCTTTTGTCAATTAGTCGTGTCAATGTCATTTTAGTTGCGGCAAAGTATTTCCGCCTGACATAGAGTTTGTGTGCGAAAACTACAAGAGCCTGACTGTCATAGAATTTTCATGAAAAGTCTGTATTTCTACAAAAAAAAAAAAAAACGCCCTGTATAAGCCGTGTTCGTTGTGTACCGGTTCATTTTGTCTGGTCCTAAAACATACGATCAAATCTCAAGAGAAGGTTTCGTACTTTGTCAATCGGCGGAGTGTCGCAAAAACAATAAATTATTCGGTCGGTCAGGGGCTTAGTGTTTTAGAGTGTCGGCAGATCTCGTCTGGCACTACATACATTTACTGGGACGAGCACTTACGCCCTCGTACCACGCTCACATCGGCAGTTTAACGTAGTCTCTATGGGAGAACGTAAAGAGTTTACTTACGTAGGTAATATTTGTAGTAGTCGAGGGTCTAAAGATATGCATAATGGTTGTTCAAGGTCTTGATGACGCAGTTTCAACTGGGATAATATAATGCCAAAGATAGAATAGGTCCGATGAATACAAAGCTGGCGTAGAAGATAATTAATGAGACCGAGTTTGAGCGTTTTGTAAGCGGGAGCATGACTGAAACACAGTAGTACAAGAGAGACAAGGCAAGCCCGAATGACCAAGAGCTATAGCTGGTTACTAGAAGAGATAACTGACGGGTACGTGAAATCCAAGCATGACATCTTTTATAATGTGGCCTTTTGGGGATAACACATCCAAAAGAAATGATTTAAAAGCAAACTGCAAAGAAGCTTCACCGATTGTAATGTTGAAACTAAAAAAAAAAAAAAAATCAGCTGCGGGGAATGGGTCAGAACATAGAACATTAATAAGCTGCATGATTTCCGAGTGTGTTCAAATCTCGCGGCGCGCTCAAAACATCTGCACGCTGTGGTATGGGGTTCGCGTCACGTCCGCTAACCACAAGGTACAAGCGCTGTCAGCTCAGCTGCAATATAAAGACATTTAATAAGAAAAATGACCAATTATTAGCTAAAGTGGATGCTTGGGCGAGTATGTATTTGTGTTTAAAGGGGTGGTGCCACCAAATTTGGGGATTGCGCGTTCTTTGCTGTAAACGTTTCCTATAGCTCCAGAAAGCATGATACACGCACCAAGATTCATGTATTCGCGCTAAATAATTTAATATCACCTTTTGATGTGGACAACTTTCGGTTTCAGTTTCTGGGCGCCGAGGTTGGGCAGTGACGTAGAAGTGTAGGAGCTTGGTCACGTTACCACACAAGGCTGTGACGCACTTAACCAGGAAGCGATCGAAACTCGGCGAGTGATGTAGCAACCGATGCTTTGCTGATACTATAGTGAACTAATATATTCTAGTTCACTACAGCCGGTACATACGTTGCGGAGGTGGCGGAGGTCCGGCAGTCGCTCACGTCACTACAGCAGATCTGGTGTGACGTCACTACAACTTTCGTTGCCCATCCTACAGAGCTACGTCAGTGTTAGCGCGCTAGCGATGGGTCTCGGTCGGGAGAATGGGCATTTAGGCACACTTTGGAAGTGAATTAAAATATATTCTAAACGTTTGCTGTGTCCGACCCTTCGTGTGGAGTGTCCTTGCATACAGAGGAAACCCACAACAGGCTTGTTATAGCCTCGAAATTTGATGGCACCACCCCTTTAAGTGAGCAAGTTACAATAAATACACTTGACATACCATAATAGCAATTCATAGCCAATGATTCGGTAATTTATCAATAAAAGCTTTCATGAACTATATATGAGTAAATGTACAAAGTTACTATTTCTTACTCAATACGGTAATAAAATTATGGCCATAAAGGTGACCTCTTTTGTACCTCATCTAGTCAATAAATCTCGCTAACTGTATGACGCTGTTCTGCGCAGGAACAATGACAAGCAGTCTGCTTTGATATTTGTCTTACTGGACCACCGATATACTAAACGGATCTTTTTGAATACCTCTGTGAACTTATTACGCCTAAAGGCAGGCTTTCGAATAATGATAATAATAATAATAATATTAATACGTGGACAATCGTATGCAATCCACAGGGCTACCAGTGTATGTAAAACAACAAATAGTGATGAACAATGAAATTGTCTAGCGATAACCACCCCTGCAGACGTTAACACCTGTCAAACAAACGGACGCAACACGGCGCTCACATGCGGTCTTTATACTTACCAGACGGGGCGATGCTTGAACATTAGGTTAAGAGAGCATCATACTTCTTTGAAGGGATTCGCGCATTCGTACCTTGCCTAGCACTGTCGCGATTGTGGTTTCTGTCCTCCGGTGTTTCATAGTACGACTGCTCTTCAGACATCGTGAAAAGTTATCGCGCGAATTAATGGAGGCTTACTACGCCTACGCGATAAAGAAGGGACACGATTGTGTGAGCCAGCCCTCTATTTAGTTACTTGATAACGAAGTTGCCTTATTTTGGGTAAATATTAGGACTGCCTCGTGCCAGCGAATTTGTCTGCGTGTGCAACATAATGTTCATCCTTGATTTTTTTTTAGTACCCGAGTTCCACCTGGATGATGGCTTTGTCATATCTTCCCATGACATCTGCGCATTTTACCTTCTTGAATTATTGATCTGTTGTGTTCGCCTAGGGCTGGGTTTGGTCACGTTTGTGTGCGTTATATATGCGTGGTTGATCCACTAAACTTGTACGCGGACGTTGTGAAGAAGTTAGAGGAGGACTGAGGGAAGACGAGGAAGATGAGGGTGTTCTAAATAAAGAACGTGGCTGACACCATAGTCTAGCCCAACGTGTATTATTACAAATTGGCGCAGCCACGTATAGTTCCTGTGTGGACATTCAAGTCAAGATGTGGGTGGACTCCACCACTGGAGCAAATCAACGCGGTGGCATCCGGATCTTGGCTGCAACGCCTCAAGATTAAGAGGAACAAGCTCTTGGCCAATCCCCCAGTGTGGGTATGAGCCATGTGTAGAGGCTCATCATCATCCGGAAGCAGTGAGCACTGACGCATTTGTCTCCTACATATATAAGCACTAAAACGAGGCTCACTCCAGGTGATTTAATTGCCAAAGGAACAGTGAGGACCAATATGAAACTTCAAGGTTATGAGAATTTTGTTCTGACTCCAGTTGGAAACTACGCGAAGCCTGCTACCGTTGCTTCGCCTGACAGTTTCGTCGAGCTGATCAACAAGTTTCTTGAAATGCAACGGGAACAGAACAGGCAGCAAAATGATTTAATGCGGTTGCTTGTAAACGTGACCGAACGAATAAGCGGACCGAGTCTCGAACATGTTTGACGGAGAGTCTCGCAGTCCCGAGTCCTGGCTAACATTTTACGAATATGCATGCAATGAAAACTAATGGCACATTGACGAGGATAAAGCGAAAAAACATGCGATTATTCCTCTCGGGAATAGCGAAGAGTTGGTACGAGTTGCGTGTCACCGCTCACAGCAACAAGCCATGGACAGAGTGGAAAGAAAGTTTTATCCGCTCTTTTGGCGAGAGCAAGGTGTTGCTATGGGACAAAGCGATCGCATTCAAGTACACGTCTGGATCCGCACTTTGCTATTTTTATGAGAAAAGGCGGTTGCTCCGGCTGGCTGACTCATCCTTGCCTGAGACGTCTGTGGTTCCGCTTATCATCCATGGTTTGAGTCCGGACCCCCAGAAGCAGATATAAGTGAGAGGACCAAAGACGGTTGAAGACCTTCTGCGGGGAATGCGAAACATCTACCTCCAGGACCTAGGAACCCAGCGTAAAACCATGACAACTGCTGCAAGGTGTACAGGGTCCCACACGAGCTGATGAAAGACGCCCCCTTGCAAACTGGAAGTCTACCGCAACGCGTGTGTCGTTTTTAACCGACCAGGGAGACTCGGACCGTAATGAGGAGCTAGATGACGTGACAAAAAGCTGAATAAAGCGGGTGTTCTGAACAAAGAACATGACTGACACCATAGCCTAGCCCAACGTGTATATTATTACAAAAAGATGTGGGTGGACTTCACCATTCGAGCAAATCAACGCGGTGACATCCGGATCTTGGCTGCAACGCCTCAAGATGAAGAGGAACAAGCTCTTCCGGAAGCAGTGAGCACTGACGCATTTGTCTCCTACATAAGCACTAAAACGAAGTTCACTCCAGGTGATTTAATTGCTAAAGGAACAGTGAGGAGGATGAGGTGTTCTGAATAAAGAACATGGCTGACACTATAGCCTAGCCCAACGTGCATTATTACAAATTGGCCCGCCAATTTGTAATAATACACGTAGGGCTAGGCTATGGTTTCAGCCATGTTCTTTATTCAGAACACCCTCATCTTCCTCGCCAGCCCTCTATTTAGTTACTTGATAACGATGTTGCCTAATTACATTTTGGGTAAATATTATGTATTGCATCATGCCAGTGAATTTGTCTGCGTGTGCAATATAATGTTCATCCTTGGTTATTTAGTATCAAAGTTTCACCTGGATGATGGCGTTGTCATCTCCTCCCATGACATCTGCGCATTTTACCTTCTTGAATTATTGATATGTTGTGTTCGCCTAGGGCTGGGTTTTGTCACGTTTGTGTGCGTTATATATGTGTGGTTGATCCACTAAACTTTAGCTGATAGTCAGCGCCATGTTGCGTCCGTTTCTTTGCCTTTCGTCTGTGTCTGTCGCGCTGTAGCTACTATAAAGCTATACCACCCCGCCCAACATATCCATCTTACGTGTCAAACAGTCGTTTAAGCGCTAAAGTTTCGGTTCTTTCGCACTTTGGTTACATGCTTTCATCTATGCTGGTATATGCACGTAGTCCTTTATAACTTACGAGGAACGCTAAAAAATATGCAAATATGAAAGGCAGGTTTGCAGTTCCCGTGCTGGCTCCCTGTGACGTCGTAAAATTTTAGTAGTGCCTGATCAGACATTAAATGCCTCAAAAATGCTAAGTTATGCTCAGATCAGTTATATACCTTTCTGCATAGGCCGTACATTGGCTTAGCGGCGATGGTGTTGCTCCCTAAGCATGAAGTCGCAGGTTCGATTACCGGCCACGACAACTCCATTTAGATAGGGGCGAAATGTAAAAAAAAAACATGGCTGATCCCTCCGTCATAGGAATCGGTATCACACGAAAGTGAAACGTGTCTTCACAAGGGTAGTTAAGCGTTTATTGTGCACTATTTCGCCGCAACGGCGAAGCAATGAACGCGATCGCAACAAATTGGAATGTAACGCGAAGAACGGCAAGCAGCTCGAAACTTGCACAAAGGACATACGAAAAGAACATACACAGGACGAGCGCGAACTAACAACTGTCACAGTTGTTACTTCTTCGTGTTTGGGCAGCGCGCTCCTTTAGCAAAAGCGGCCGCTGCAGCGAGCGAAGTGACCTTCGTGCACTCTAACTTCAACGTAAACTTGCGGTGAAAACATAAGACGTACAAACCGCCCCCATCAAGAGATAAGCGCGCGCGCACGGGCGACCACGCCCTTTAGTGCAAAGTACAGATGGGGGCACGCGCGCATCGCAACGAGCGGGGCGACGACCTTCAAGGCACGCCCTTCGCTCCATCTCGCTGGTGATAACGAATAACTGCCTCCCAGCTCTGCGTACCGCCAGCGGTAAATGGTGTATGTAAACAGCTCGCCGTTAGTATGCTGAAGAACGTAGGCTTTGTGGCCGAGTCGTTTCGCGCTGCAGAGCGAGGGGTTGTCTGTTCGAGTCCCGGCGACGGCACTTTCCCTTCTAGTTTTTCCTTTGTCGCCTGTTAGTGTATACTTTACAACGTCATATCCTTGAGGGAAATACGTCAGTGAAGGCTTGGTGGAGCCCGGCATAAACCACTTTCGTATTAAACAAAAAAAAAAGGCCATGTTATAGGTGCACGTGAACATTTTTAAAAATCCAAGGTGGTCGAAATTAGGAGCTTTCCCCGACGGCGTGCTTCGTAACCATATCGTGATATCGGTGCTAAAAGTGCACACTTCAAATATACAAAGGAGCCACCTTCTGACATTAAGTTATTGCTGCTTCTTATTGCATGTGCGCAGCAAATGTATTTCGACTCCGGAGACTATTACATGGCTAAGGACAAAACCAGGAAAGCGGTTCTGCAGGTGGCCCCAAGTATCCCCACTATCCTCCAGAGCCCCACGGGGAAGATCATCCCCACAGTGGAGTCAGTGCCATCGCGCAATACGTCGCCAGTGCAGAGCAAGCTGGCGTTGGAGCCTTCTTCCGGTAACAGGTGCGATATACCTGCCCTACGGGGCTCTGCGTGATGTGTCGTGAAAGTCATATACTCGTTATCTGCGGAGGTTGAACGAAAGAGACGTAGCACTCGGGCGATGTGCTTTGCTCCAAATTAAGAGCGCAAGAATGCGATAAACCCGAACTGGTCAGGTGTTATGTCCACCTAGCTTTACATTTAATCAATTTGATTATAACGATAATTGCTGCCTTGCCCTTTGTAGAGCGCGATCGAAAGGAAAATCTGAATAAAAGTTTGCCACTGAGGCGAGGTACTCGCTGTCGGTTGTAATCTATCCTACAGGTAGCTCGCATCCCACCAGTGCTCCAAACGTCGTTTAGTTGTCTCCACCGTCTCCAACTAAGGTTGTTCTTGCGGAACCCCGGAAAACTGCAGCGCCATCGCCAACAGTCGCTGCTGCTGCTTTCCATCGAGCGGCGTAGTGAAGGCACTGCAGTGAAGCAAAATATGCTGTATAGATTCTTCATCCAGGGCGCAAAGCGGGCACGTTATATCGAGGTTGGGCGCGCACCTCTATCGAAGCAGTCGTGTTCGCAGCATGCCGGATCTGGCTTCGCATAGGAAGTGGCCTGTCTGAGTTCTTGTATAGTGGCTCTTTTTCGTAGATATCTTCCTTTGGGACTCAAAGCAAGTTTCATCCTTGCATCCCAGCTTTCCTTTTCGACCTCTTGGAATTCTTTCCTGACTTTGCTTCGCCTATATAATTTCGGCGGCATGATTCGACCCCGCACCGCTCGGCACGGCGTTTCGTGCGAATCATGCATTTGGTGGTGCATTTCAGGTTGATGTATTTGAACATCTCACGGGCCCGGCATCCGTCCAGTAGCTGGCTCAACCGTCACTCGTAGACGAGTTTGGTAACAGCCTCTAGAGCCTCAAAGGATGACCAGCCCACATGTCGCCCTGCATAGTTAGGTACGCCGTGGACCCCCCGTACTGTACTACCCACTTAATAACCCTCTACATTTTCAGCGACTGGCGTATCTTGGACGACAGACATAGTACACTGCTTGCGAACGTCAGGGCCAGGACCGAAACTTATTTCCATAGTTCTCTGGCGATTTCAAATACGTTTAGCGTCTGAAAAGTGCTCTGGAGCTTAAGAAAAGGCGCTCTTTTTCAGCGCCTTGGGCCTCAGTTCGGCCTCATAGTGGTGTGTATTTTGCTGCTGCAGACAACGTCATTCCCAGGTATCTGTAGATGGTTGCCTATTCTACAGGGTCTCCCTGGGCCGTGAGCCTGGTTTGAGTGCATTGACTGGACCCCTTTTGGCTCAACACATCCATGCAGGCCGTTTTTACAGAGTTGAAGCGTAGGTCCAAGATGCAGAACTATCGATGGTACTATCGATAGCTGAGTCACTATAGAACTATCGATAGTGAAAAATAACCCCGCCACGGTGGTCTAGTGGTTATGACGCTCGACTGCTGACCCGAAGGTCGCGGGATCGAATCCCGGCCGCGGCGGCTGCATTTTCGATGGAGGCGAAAATGTTTGAGGCCCGTGTACTTAGATTTAGGTGCACGTTAAAGAACCCCAGGTGGTCGAAATTTCCGGAGCCCTCCACTACGGCGTCTCTCATAATCATATGGTGGTTTTGGGACGTTAAACCCCATATATTATTATTATAGTGAAAAATACTATCGATAGCGCTATCGATAGTAAAAAATTTGATGGTACTCTCGATAGTATAAAATAAACAGCACAGACTGACTACAGAATAAACTTGGTTCTCCTCGCGCCTTGTACATAGTGGAGCCATAGGAGCAGGTTAACGGGCAAGAAAGTTGACATGATTGTGTTCTTCGCCCGAGTGCTTTGCAGATGCATGATCATAAAGTCAAACTGTTCAGCTGTAGCGGAAAGGACGCCTTTACATGTGGTGGGACTGCGCGGCTTCAAAGTGACATTGCATTTTATGATTTCAAAATTGAAAAAATATCAAGAAGAGTTTTGTAAAGTGTAACTGGTTGCTTTTGGATACGAGTTTATCGATGGATATATTACGCCATTTTCACGGCGGAAATTATTTCGTTGCCAAAAATTGCTCACAAATAAAGCGAAGCTGGTAGTAGGCTATCGCAAATATTTGGGCAATATGGCCGGCCAGAAACCGCATCATTATTTACACCACTAGCTATAGTATTGTCACGTGGTTGTTACGGTGAAGAATGCTGCAGCAAGACTGGGAAATACAGAGCCCTTTATTTAGCCGAACTTGTGCCCAGAAAATGAAAACTCAGAATACAAGCGATACGTGCTGCGCACTGATAGCGGCGGGAGCAGTCGTCAGCCGTTGGGTAATCTGATCATCGGTGGAACGCGTCGGCCTTTATACATCACTCATCAATCCTTCCAGCGTTATCGCTGGTGCTCGCGTAAGCTCTCGAATAAACTTGACTATTCGCGTCCGGCGCGTAATCTTAACAGAATGGTTTCAATTAGATGCGAAGCATCTTATTGTGAAGCTTCTCAAACATTACGGCGCGGTCTGCGCCAAACGTTGCTAACACTCTTTGTGGGTGACTGAACCCGAATACGTCAAAACAAAGCAACAAACACGCGTGGCAGTAATATCGCTAGTAATAATAACGATGGAACTACCGATTGCACTATCGATAGTTTGTCGATAGTAGCACTATCGATAGTTTGTTTACACTATCGATAGTTTCAAAAAAACTATCGATACTATCGATAGTCAATTTACCGATAGTTCTGCATCACTACCAAGCGCTCGTGCTTCCCCTAAACATACGTTTACCAGCTAGTACAGGTCCTTTGCATTGTCGGCCAGCAGCACAACGTCGTCGGCATATCGAACAGGGCTGGCAGGCGACACTCTTCTTAGGTTGAATCTCGTGTCGCTTTCTGTCAATTTCCTCTCCATGCCAGTAACAAGGAGCATAAAAAACACAGGCGAGCTAGGGCATCATACTGACGCAGCTTAGATATCCTTACCAGTTGTCAAGTTGCCCCGATCGCCGATTTATTACTTCTGTACAGTGCCTCTAGGACACGGTGCAAGAAATACTTCAGGTGAGCGAACGACGCAGAGGGAGCGCTTGTTGGAGAGAGGCGGATTATGTTCTCGTTTTCCGCGTGCCGAGAGATGGCGCGCCGGACTGAGGACCGTGGTCGGCTGCTGGCAAATTCCGCAAAGCACCTCCGGCACGTGGGCGACGGTTTCCAAATCTGAAAAACCGAGTTATCGCGCGATAACGACGGCCCGTTTCGTCGCTCGTCGCTGCGCAGTGCACTTTCGCGCATATGGGGTTTGGCCTTCACAGTTCACGTGCTACGTTAGCCGTGCAGTGCATGCACTTTTTCTTGTTGCTGCCGTTGCTTTTTGAGCTCGTTTTTGAAAACGTCATAGTGGCCAAGTGTTTTTGCGCTGTTGTGCCCTTTTGCAACAGTGGCTACAAATTTTGCAAAGAGAAGTGAAGAAAGGCTTCAGGCATGGAGGCGTGCGATACCACGAAAAGATCGCGTCTTATTAGTAGACAACGCCTGCTTATTTACCTTAAATGTGACAAGTTATCGTGCAACACCGAATCGCACACAGTCCTCTCGAGCTTGGACGCTAGGTCGCGTAGCTTCTCAGTGATAGAAAAGTTTTACCCGAGATTTACTTAAATTCTTAAAAAAAAAAAAAAGACCCATAGGACCGGGACGCTCCTTTAATAAAGTGAAACCAACAATGGCATGCGTTTGTTTAATTCTAGTTGCGAAGTTTAATGTCACAGGACTACAAAGTTTAAGATCCGGTGCGGCATTTTGAGATGCTGAATTAATTTTGATTACCTGGGATTCTGAGGTGCGCGAGAAATCAAAAGAAACTGGATATTCCTGCATACCGCTCGTTTCGTAATCGCCGCGGTAGCGAACGTTTGACAAACGGACATGCTTCGCCTCGGCGACCGTATCAGTGGACTGAACGTGATAAGAGGGTGCTATTTCCTGTACTAAATACTTCAGGCACCGTTGCATTCGTCATATTCGCTATATGCACACTGGTTAACTGGAAGAGCTTCAACAGTAGGCGCAGGCTCCGGCCGCTGTGCACAGGGTGACGTTGCATCCGCTTGAACGGGTCGTAGAGTGCCTCGATGCGCGCGGTCGTCAAGCAATGTTGTACACGTTCCTCTAAAACAGGAACGACCGTTACAAGTTCCCTTAATGCGAAAGGAACGCGTTCCAGTTACACTTTGAACATTGGAACGTGTCGTTACTTTTACGTTACATTTGATTTTTTTTAATTAAAACATAGTGTCTGATAATAATGAGGCGAAATGAGTGAGCAATTTAAAGCTCACATAGAACTACATATATTACACGATCTTGAACATCGCCGGCAGCAGGTTATATGAAGATCAAAAAAACCTAAAGACGATTTTTTTTAGAAATCGCCGGATATACTCCAGACATATATAACTGCAACTCTGGTGCTCGCCTATTACAAGTGCAACACATGGGCCACTCTTCACGTCGTTCAAGTGCAGAGTCAATATACTACGCTTCATATGTTCAAAGAAATTTCCTCAGATGCACCAGTATAATTAAAGTTCTTGGACATGAAACCACATCGAAAGGGACCACACGTAGGCGTTCAATCAGTACTGATTCAATGTTCCAGTATTAGCGGAAAATAATGTCCAGGATACATATTCGCTGCTTAATAACCTCCCTGATCGAACTCGGCGAGAGGTGCATCTCAGTGTCGGGGTCCGAAAGACGATCGTGTTTTAGTTCTACGACAGTAAGGCTGCTGTCGTTTTCGCACAAGCAGGGATGCAACAGCTGCGCCAAAACCGTGAAATTTGTTAAAATTACGCCACGCTGCGCCAAAATGCCCGACCAGCTTAAAATTTTCTCAGTTGCGCAAATTTGAGCGAGAAATGGAGGCGGCGTTGGTCATCTACAGTGTGGGCATCGTCATCCAATACAGACGCGCAGACCCTAACCCTAACACCTTTGGAAAAATAAAAAAACTCTCCGCAAGGACGAAGCAATGAATGCGATAGCAACAAATTGTAATGGCATACGAAGTGAGGCTGGCAGCAAACTGTTTTGTATCCGATCTCGCGTAACTCTACAAAACGTTTGTGTAAGATAATACGGCTGCTCCAGGGAAAGATGCTTTTGCTGCACAGTGTCTTCGCATTGAGAGCTTAGTACGTAGCAGAATATACGAGCCGCCCGCTGATGGCTGCCGAGATAGCGCGCGCGCCAGCGATCGCAACCGCGCCCTTAGAATCAAAGCTCAAAGTTGGTGCTCGAGCGACAGCCCCCCCCCCCCCCTGCCCCCCTCTCACGTCTTTTCATGCTCGTTCAAGACGGGCGGGGAGTTTCCTCTATGCTTCGGTAGCAGGCTTCCTGAGCGGAGTGGTGTTATCGCATGCGCCCTCCGAGCGCGGAGATGGGCTGGCTCGTTTGATATCTGCTTCAGCCACGTTCGTCGCCTGCATTCGCGCGCTTTTACCCGCGGTAGAACATACTATGCACAGGGGTATGTTATCAATTTGGACTTTATACGGGAGATGACGGCAAAAACTTGTCGAGAGTGTCCATATAGTTGCTATCGCAATAGAAAAGGACAGTAGTTCTCAAATTTCCTGATGCTTGTTTTATTGCGTGCATAACGCTTTTTAAGCCACTTTTGCCGCAGTACAACGGTGTCCTACGGAAAAGCATACTGAGATTTAGAAGGGGCTATTAGTGCTAGCTGTCAGGGACACAGCACATTTTGTTCCTTAATTACTCATTCGTGTATGCGCCGTGTAATTACAAGTACTAGCATGATCGCTGATGTATAAAAAATTATTGGCAATCATTTGGAGCTGTTGTGTATGGCGTTTCTGCGGCCTTGAGGAACAATAGACAAAAGCGTATGCCAGTTTTCTTTCTTTGCTACCCCCACTTGCTCCTGCTTTATGAATCTCCCAAATTTCCAGGTTGCCACACTGCAAACCGTTTCACACCCTTATAGGTGTATTTGCGATAAAACACCTATCGTACACCCTTTTTTTCTGTCAATATTATCCGGAAGGGTGTAATGTCTTCTTTGCACACCCTTCGCACACCCTTTTCTTATTTTTGGGTGTACAATGGGTGTATGTTCTGTTAAACACCCATGGGTGTTCTTTGAATTTTACACCTATGGGTCAATTCACGCATTGAATTGACCCATAGGTGTAAACAGGTATCGTTGTACTGCTGAATGCAATTAACTGAGACACTGAACACCACGGGCAACGCCTCCTGAAACCACGGGTCACCACCCTGTTCGACAGAGCGTCTTGGCACAGGATACTGTATCACGAGGCACCTGAGTGTGAAGCTACCTGCTCGTGAATCAGTAATGGTTCACATTGGTTTGCTAAGCTTGCCACTAAATTTTCATTCATTTAGTAGTGCATCAGAAGTCTGCTGTAATTACAAAGACGCATGTATTTTGCCTACTTTATTAGGCAAGTGGTAGTGAAAATAAAATATAGCATTGTCGTGCCTGAGGTTCTGAATGCATTGAGTCAACTGATGTTACTTATTTTGAGCTCACATATATTTAAGTATTATATATATATATTTATATATATAGTATATATATATATAGTATATATTTATATATTTAAATCGTTTCCAAAATAATTTTATTTATTGCTTGATTGGATTGACACGTTGAATTAATGCCCGAAATACATTCGGAATAATATATGTATTTGTTTAGCATTCATAAGCATTTGTTCAGTTTAGAGATAGTTGGCTTCACTGCACTGTGATCATCGCAAACACCTCTCCTAACGCATACATATACAGTGAAATCTCGTTGACACGATTCTGCATAATACGTTTTTCAGCCTAATACGTTCTCCTTTTATTTCCTGCCAACATCCCTTGAAAATATTGCATTTTCATGTGTTTAATACCATCACACTTTTGCCAAAACTGGATAATACGACCGCGAAAGTGGATCTTGACCGATATATCGAGAAATCCTGCGTTTATTCTTCGCTATGACAGCTCCCACCGCGTTCCAACAACTCACGATCTGCGCGTAGCAGAGTCGCTGAGACCACAGCAGCATCAGTTTAGCGGCGAAAAGATCATCTTTTCTTTGAGATTATATATATACATATATATTGCCGCTTTGTGAGGGCCCCCCGTCCAGTGAAGCGAGACTTTAAGCCCTGCTTGTAGTCATGCAGCCCTTCGTCGCAATGCTTACTGCGATTCGAATACACTGTGTAAAGCATAACAAAACATAACACTGCCGAAGAAAGCTGCGCCCACGCGACCCAACAACGGCCGGGGCGCCACCTCCTCGGCCGGCGCAGCCGCCGCGGCCGCCGCGCGTGCGCAGCGCGCGCAACAGCTCTATCACCACGTGACTTATGCAACGCGCTCAGACACGCCGCCGGACTCCATCGTTTTCTGCGTGTGTTGTGCGTCGCCTCCCGATCGGTCGAGTTTTGCAGTCGGTGTTTCGGTTGTTTGAAGTGTGCCTGTTCTGTGTGCTCGTCCTTTACCTTCTGCCAGTGCTGCTTATTACGAAGATGCACTATACTCAAAGGGAGACCTGCAGCTTCATGTCGTGGAGCACTCGAACTGAAACGGTATGTACCACTATCACGTTGCTACGGCCAGCGCTTTGTTAACTCCGAGAGCGCGATCTAATGCCGTTAACTAAGCTTTTCTTAACTGGTTGACGATCGGTGAGCATTTGTTAACGTAGCGAGCATATGTGAGTGCATTGTTTCATCGGGATGAAGGCAAAGTTGTGTGACATTAAGCGCGGACAGGCTTTGCTTTGTTTGGTGTTGAAAGCAGTGTGCGCATGCGCGGCTGTGATTCGGAGGGGGATTTGAACGCAGTTGTGGCGGTGCCCGCCTGTCGGCGGTGGTGTTGGAAAGGGGCCCCGGTCTCGATGAACCACTATTTTGATTTAACAATAGTTGGGTTGTGACGGCGCTTCTTACCTCTAAGCGTCAAGCGTGTCTAAGGCGCGTATGCTTCGGCCTGTTGGTAATTCAAGTGCATTTTTTGTCGCACAAGAAAAAAAAAAAAAGAAACAGGACAGGAAACAACGACGTGGTGTCCGCGTCGTTCTTTTCCGTCCGTGTTCGTTTTGTGCGCTAAAACTACCGTGATGCTCGGGTTGATGTGTGTGGGTCATTTTAACGCAGCATGTTGCTTCGTTTTAGGTACGCCGCGCGAAGCTCGCCTAAGTGCTAATACATTCCGTTTCGTTAAATTCGTACCGATGTTTTAATTCATCCGTAACATAGGTTTCCTGATAATGCCGGCACCCGTGCACGGGGAGCCGTTCGTTAAACTTGACTTGTGTTCGAATGAATTTTTCATGTCTATGTGTGGCCGAATCGCCTTAAATACCTGAACTGTGCTCGAGCATCAGTGTGCACTTAGACGTGCGCAGGGTTCCCCATCAGGGGGGAGGGAAGTAGGAAGGTTAATCGCTGCCCCCCTTCCCCCGCCTTACTAAAAAGTCAAAGTATGGTGGCAGACATTGCGCCCCCCCCCCCCCTCTGTCTGAATTGACTAGGGGGGGCGCACCCTCCCCCCTTCGTGCGTACGTATGAGTGCCCGCGTTCGAGCACAATTTATTTTATTCTGTTTGTTTCCATTATGTCTAGCTTTCATTATTTTGTTGTGGTTATTAAGAGTTATATGCGCCTCGCCTCGCTTTGGCGTTGTAACTTCGCTAAATACTTTTACGTGTACAAACATTAAAAAACGCAGTTTGCACGACCACCTCCAATGATATTATTTGGTAAAAGACAAGCCTAATGATTTATAAGAGATTTTAAATTCTCCAAGCATCTTCAAGGCTGCAACTTGCAGCCTTGAAGAGAACTCCTTGTGCATAGTTTTGTTTTATATGCTTTTTATCGGTGTGCAGGAATCCTTCATGCCACTAAAGAATGCTCCTTTTTCTTTAAAAATGCGGATGATATTTGTCAAATAGTACTTTCTCTTTCCCAAACAAGCTAATTGCACGTAGAAAAGCTGTTAATTCTCTCCAGTTCCATATGGGGCATCTTATGAGCTTGATATTTGGATGGTACTATCGTGAGCAATATGAGCTCGAACATGCGAGCGCGTGGCGAACAGCCTTGAACCTTACGTCGGCTGATTCGCAGCGGCGGCTGTCGGAAACAACGCGGAAAGGGCGCCGCGCTTCCACTAGCTGTTGACCCTCCCGCTTCGATATTGATGCGAAACAGCATCTTAGAGAGTGTCAGAGGCCGCTAGCGGTGATATGAATTCCCATCAACGCGAACAGCCACATCAGACTAGGTAGCTGCTGAGATATCGGCTGTGACGTAGCCTGCCACGATGCGCAGGCCATGCTTGCGCATCGTTATCTCGGTGGTGTCGGCTGAGGATTTTGCCGCGCCTCATTTATTTATTTTGTTATCATTGCTAGCGGTCATTGGCACGCAATCAGCCGACATCTCGCAGCAACGCTAGCGAGGCGGGAGTACCAACAGTCAGCGGAACAGCGCCCCCCCCCCCCTATCCCCTCCAGTTTCGGCAACGCCATCCACGTATCATCCTATCTCAGTTTTAAGGCTATTTTCCACGTGCTCGCATGTTCGAGCCCATATTACTCATGATGGTACACGGTACAGAAACTGTTATTTACTGAAACAAATAATTGAAGTCTGCGTAGCGCTTTCCAGACAATGATCTTTTTATTTTTTATCATGCAGGGAGAGAGCGTTCCAATAACACCTTGCATTGTGTACGACGGCCCCGATCTTCCCCATGCAAGCAAGCTTTTCCTCCCTGTGGACAAAGAACTGCTCTTCAGCGTGTCCAATGCCGAAGAATGAGTAGCTGCACTCATGGCAGCACATTGGCTGTTAAATATCGACTGCCATCACAAGGTGCTCAACGTTCTCGTCGCTGTTGAATGGCTCCTTCTTGGCCAGTGGGTAATGACTCCGAGGACACAAGTAGTAAAGCTTCTGAACATTTTCAAGAAAGCCTAGAAAATAGGCCTTAGCTTCTGCTTAAAGTATGTCGCCACCTGTGATTAACTCGAGCTTAAGCCATAAAGTTATATTTTCATATGGTAACGAGTAGTTATTTGTTTTACATTATACAGAAACGAATACTATGGCGGTACTAGTATTTCATTTCAATTTCTTGCTCATTTTCTTGTGACATTTTAATACAAGCCATTTTGTCTGCCGATTTCAACATGTTCTCGCAGGTCATTCCACTTTGTGGTTATTGGCTTAGTTTTTATATTCAAACTACTTTGTGACTTTTTTGCAGTAGTTTTAAAATTGAGATCTTTTGCTATTGAAACTTTAGCTTAACAAAACTGCCAGTACTTGTCAGTGAAATCAGTGCATCGAATATTGTTTTAAAATTTATTTTTGAGCTATATGACAAGCTTTAAGTTTTGTCAATATTTTTTTAAAGAAATAAATACTCGTTTTATTCAATTACCAATGATTCTGTTGTCTTTGCTTGGAAAGGGATAATCTTTAAATTTCTCTGAACATGCCCGTGTAAAATTTGATTCCACTTTTGTTATGTAGGTAATGCTTCTGCAGGGCTGTCGTTGTCATAACGTCCCTATTCCCATGCATTTCCTGCATATTACCGCATTTAGCATGCGCTGCAACGTGCGCGTCATGGCCCGATTGCTCACTTTTTTGTGTTGGAGCCACAATCTATTGCTCTTGAGAAAGTGGGAAATATTTCATAATTCCAGCAATGTGCACAGTTTTCTACTTCACTCATGTACTTTCCCAGAAAAGAGATAATATGGAGGCCTGCTGTGGAAAACGACGTTCTGAGTCCTTATAATGTTGCGTGAGTTGTCACGGAGCATTGATACCCTGCTCGTGTATCAGCTACAGCTGTGTGATGGCAGTGTTTACCCTACTAAGAAAGTCGACAACAGGCACAATGGTGTGGGCACTGCTGGAATTTTGAAACTTTATCAATCCACTTTCTCATCAAAAGATTGCACATTTCTGAACTATCTCCTTAACAGGAGAACGACCAGAACGTACCTTGTGTGTTCCAGTTGATTTCAAACACATACACTGATGTTATGCAGCCCATTTAAGACGATGGCACCTTATTTTATCAACTGCATAAGTGCAGGTATAAGAAGTGGCACCAATATTTCCCTTCTTGGGAAGGGCAACTACGGTGGGAAAATTCATTCTGGGGTGTGCCCACAGGGACCAAGTGTCTGTAGTGCCCCAAGGGGGCTGACAGAGAAGGTTCGTTTGTGCTTCTCCCTGTAACTGCTATCCTTTCGAGGGCGGTTTCATCTATTACACCCCACTCGCACGGGTGTAGCTTGTTCTAAGGCCCATACTGCACTATACGGCTGTGTTACAATGAAGCATGTTAAATTGAATTCCTCATTATGAAGTGGAAATAACGCCCTTGCTTCATATTTTGACACAAACGCCTTGGTCATTTGTGCTCCATGTCATTTGTGCTCCTTGTTTGGCGGCATACGCGATGCCGCCCCGCACACTCGAGAAAGGTCATTGAATACCGTAGAATTTGTCTCGAATGTACGAGCTCTGTGTTTATTAAAGCTTGACTTTATTTTGTACTATTGGATAACTGTGTGAGCATCTTGCAATATGTGTCAACACATTTTAGGTAATAACTTTGTATTCAGTCACGATTGCACTGTATACGTAAGGGCCATATATGCCGTGCTTCATACGCATTATAAAATCTGTGCTGCTGCCAGGACTTTCCCTCTGTGGCAGGAGCCACTATAATAGGTCGTGCGCCCTGGAAAGGACTAGCTAAAGGGTAAGCTTTCTAGCGTTTCAATGGGAGCCAACTGGGAGGGGGGAACCACTCGAATTATGGAAATTTTTGCCTGGGTGTTTGGGTGTAATTGTGCATAAACACCCTAACGCCCTTTTTCTCGTTTGGGTGTAATGTGCTTTTACACCCTACACCTTTTTTTTCATTTGGGTGTAATATGCTTTTACACCCATTGGGTGAAAGTTTGAAATTACACCCATTGTATAGGTGTAATCCTGCTTGGTACACCTATTTTTTGGGGTGTAGGGGTGTGAGTTATAGACACCAAGTTACACCCATACGGGTGTAAAGTGGTTTACAGTGCAGGTTCGCAGGTCCACTATAGCATTTCCAATGCCTGTCGAATTATTTGACCGGTCCTGCAAATGCTAATGTGGACTTAGCCATTGTTCGCACTGTGGGGTGGCTCAACACACTGCTTTTATTGAAATAGCAGTGTTCATGTGCACTGTGCACGAATTAGCTGATGTTGGGTGGTTTTTACATATTTTTGTTTTCTTTTCTAAAAGTAAGCCCGGTTCTTTGTTATACAGCTCCAAATATGGGATTTCGGGCTAAGAAATTCAGGTTTTTTTTTTTCGTAACCTGCTCCAAATTTGGATTTTTGTGCTCCAAAAGCAACATTTTGCTGCTCCGAAAATTGCTCCAAATCCTATTTCGGCTGTTGCACCCCTGCACATGATCTTTACTTCGAGGCGGAAATACTTCGCCGCACCTAAAGTTGCATTGAAATGAGCAATTAACAAAACCTCGTTGATCAGCCCTTTAAATATTCATTTCGGGACAATTGTTGATATACAGCAGTTGCATACCCAGTTTTTATAAATACAAGAAACATACGTAACTTGACGTGTTAATCCTCTAAACTGAAGGCCCCGATCCAGGCGATATCAAAACTGAGCGCGCCGGGCGCGCAGGAAATGCCGCTGCTGTGTTACGTCAGACCGGAACTTCACGTGACGAACTTTAAGAAAAGGCGCGTCGCAGCAGAATCTGGTCAGCAGAATCTGATCCATTAAGGAAAAACTGTAAGAAAAAGCGCGCCCTTTCGGTGAGGCGGCCTTACAATGAAGTTCGAATGTGAAGTGAAATCTCTCCACGGTGTGTCCAGACTCTAGCACGGCCCATTGGTTGATGTCAGACTGGCTGAGACAAAACGAAAAAAGAAAAAAGGAAATAAACTATTTTCCGCACGTTGTCGCTCAAGGCGCCGCGCGCTTCCCTGCGCCCCCGGCGGGCGCCTTGAAGGGAAAACCATGATACAGCATAGTCATCTCACAGGCTAACAGTAGTTTCTCAAACCTCACGCGCTCGCCCAACCACCCTGCTCTGCATGGTGTGTTGCATGCGTGCACCTGCTCAATGCAGTGGATCGTTTGCCGATGGAACGCCGTTCCCTTTGCCACTTCGTAAACGTAACGAGTTACCGTTACATTTCCACCTATCCGTAAGGGAACGGCGGCGTTCCTCCGTTCCTCCAAATAGGAACTAGTTCCTGGAACGTCGTTCCTTGGAACGCCGTTCCGTATATACAACACTGTCGTCAAGGCAGCCTACGGGGTCGAAGTTGGTAGCGCCATCTCTCGGGCTGCTTGCGAAGCAGAACATAGTTGCGCAACGGATAGTTTTGGCGTTCGCTCACCTAAAGTATTTCCTGCACCGTGCTCTACGATTTGCCACATGTTTGCGGGAAGACCCTGCCCGGTGCTCCACAGTCATGAGCACGCGATATATCGAGAAAGGCCAGCATTAGATCCCTCTTCTCTCTTGCTGCGATCTCGATGGCTTGCGTCACAACAAAGAAGTTAATCTTCCAGGCATAGTGCAAGCCGGAAACCGTTTTGCATGAACCCCTAGAACCCCTTCTGCCCGGGTCTCCATGTGTTGCCTCACAATACAGCAGAAGTCTGTATAGCACAGAAGTAACAGCGAGTGACCGATAGCTGTTAAACAGGACCTGTTCAACAGTGATAAGCACCTGTCAGGTGCTCATCACTTCCTTTCTTCATAATAGGGCGTTTTAGCAGTGACTGTAATGCCGTGTCATTTACGCTGCTGTATTACCGTTCCGTGTAATGTGCACGACGATCTGAAAAAGTTCTAGCCGCGCGAGTAGCTCGATGCTCACGGTAACGTGAGATAGAGAGTGGCTAATAAAAGTCTTTCAGATTAAAATAGCGAGCGACGTGCCGACCGTGACGTTACGGATGTTGCGTAATTGCCGTACGGTAAACAGGCACTGCTAAAAGGATCTAATTAGTATAATGCGAGACTGCACCAAATGTTAACAGCATGTCATTAGTTTCAGTTTGTGTTAGTAGATCAAGGAGTTCAAGAGTGGATGTACCAGTTGCCCCTTTCGTTCACTGAAGTCTCGAATTTCTGAAGATTTGACATGCTTGGGCATAATTTACCAACACTACAATCGCCATCCTATATGTATATGGTCGTAGTAGCTTGCCTGTCGAAGTTGCGACATGAGGTTCGTCTCGTTTTGGATGGGGAGAGAGAACGTTAGTAATGTTGTGTAATTTATTTGGAAAAGGAAACTATTTACTCTATGGTCGTATCAGCTCGGGGGGTAGGTAGCTTCAGTGACCACAGATTTAATAAGGTTCCCTGCAGCTTAAGTTTTTGGACGCCTATCTTCAAATGAAGCCTAACCTCACATTTACTTGAGCCGTTCAGCAGGGGGATTGATGCACTCCGAGGAAACTACTGCGGTGCACTGCAAATATTTATTATACAGGCGCAGCACGTAACCAGTGCCAGCCGAACTGAAGCGCTCATCCCTTGTTATTTTACCTCTAGCAAATAGAAATGTCCGACAATGTGTAACTACAGTTTTCCAATTAGTTTGCAGTATCTGCATGACAGTAGTAGGTCGACAGGCTAAACTTGCTTGTTATTTCGACCCACCATCGCGATGTGTCGGAATTGACTGTCTTAGACACACGTGCGTGAAAATCGTTCTACCGCAAACACTAGTTTTTGCTTACGGCAACATATACTAAAAACGAACCAAAAACAAGTGCTGAACTTTTCTGCAAGATGTCCATACGTTCATGTTGGCCTGCTTTTCTGCTTTCAGCAGAAGTGTCGAAGAGGAGCACTCTCCACACAGAAGTACCGACTCGCTTGATGAAGGAAAAGGCAAGGAAGAAGATCCAGTTCCAGTCGAGAACCTATAATTTGCCTTGTGCTACTAGTTTTTCTTTTTTTTTTTTTGCATTAACTCTTTTTTGGTAGACTCTCAACATCGCACGTTTTCTATTGAATGATAGTTGGACTCGCACACCGTTCGTAGGTATGCGCTGGTCTTTGTTTTTAATTGATGTCACGAGATAAGCTTGGTCGATACTCAGGGTGATATTTTTTTCCATAGCAGTAAGTATTGCTGGCTCTGTCTTCCACTGTGTATCGCCCATCTATAAAAGGTTTCCCGTTACCTGCTTCCGTGTTCGCAATACATTAAATACTTGCAATGCTTCTTATTTTAAAGTGCATGCAATCGGAAAATATTTCGAAATGAAGTGTTCACCAATGCTTACAGCCTGGAAAATAAACAAGAAAAACTAGTATGTACAGCTACATAGTGTGCCATAAAGTGCAGGTTTTTACGTTTTAACTTTTCCGGGACAACTTTCTTATAGACAAAGCATTTATTGCCTACACATATTTTTGAAGTAGTCATTGCGTAGTAATGTGCTCTTCCGCAGTGCGAATATTTTGCTGTGATATGTGCCGCTGCTGTAATATAGGTAAAATATATAAACGATGCGCCGATATTTTTTCCGGTCAGTAGCTGCTTGCCATTCCCTCTTGGATTGACAACACTAAGAGTCGACCAACGCTGGAATCAGTTGACAAAGAAGCCACGTTAGGAAGTGCATACTTGTGCACGAGTTCAGCACTGTGAGCTTGTCACTGCCCTGCACACACATTCACACATTCCTGAAGAGCCGACACAGACACACCCATAATAACATCGTCTCTTGGCCGATCACCATAGCGGGTATGAGTAATCTTCATGGCGAAAACAGCCGCCGCGGTGGTCTAGTGGTTATATTGCGAAGGTCGCGGGATCGAATCCCCGCCGCGGCGGCCGCATTTTGATGGAGGAAAAATGCTAGAGGCCCGTGTGCTTAGATTTAGGTGCACGTTAAAGAACCCCTGGTGGTCGAAACTTAGTCCTCCACTACGGCGTCTCTCAGTCATCGTCGTTTTGGACGTAAAACACGGACAATTATCCTACTAGTCAAACCTCATATTAGTTTGCCACATCGCACCGCACAGTAAAATACAATAGTTGTTTTTGTATTTGGAGAGCTTTAAGTTCGTGCACAAAGTTGGCGCTGGCGTGTTACCGGAGTCGCAAAGGCGCGCGCGCGCACACACACACACACACACACACACACACACACACACACACACACACACACGCGCGCGCGCGCGCAAAGAAAAAAAAATTCCGCGGTATACAGTTTCGTGCACCGGAACAATACACACGCTAAAGCTCTCTATCATTTATTAGCATATATATATATATATATATATATATATATATAATATATTATAATTAGAAATCGTACCCTTTTGACAGCCTGTGACTCCGGGCTGTCGGACAGGCAGATGACATCAGGGCCAGCCATGGACAGGAGATCCTTGAGATGGTTTCGCTTGGGCAGTTTGACAGGTGTAACAGGAAATTCCGGGAATGCAGCAGCTAGTGCCCGCGCTCCTGCCTCGTTCGTCCGAGGTGATATGCCAACAAAGAACTCGCGACCTGCGCCACAGCCCCAAGATCCACTCATTGCAGGGAGTCAAGGTTGATTAGGAGGAATTATAACTTCCCTTGCATCATCCTGCATTGCAGAATTAATTACAAAACAGAAAATTAAAAATAAGTATACTTTGCTTAGTCTTAGCAAGAGGTAATGAAGCTCAAGTCAGAAAACGAATTTGCAGGTAAGAAACTGTGACGAACAATTGCACAATGTACTGTTTCCAATTTTTAAGAGGAAGTAAACTAATATATTGCAGTGGCGAAGGCGCGTACCTGTGAAAAGCACGTTTCCGCCTTCTATAATTGCCTTCGGGTCCCGGATTTCCATTACTGCAATGCCCAGTTCTTTCTTGATGGTCGCTCGTATTATGTCCAGCTGCAATAAAGAGAAAAAAAAATCAGTTTATCGTTGCAATGTACGGTGGTGACTCCATTTAAAATTATCTGATAAATATATGACAGTCGCAACAATGGATTTAACGCTGTTGCGTAAGAAAAAAAAAAAAAAACAGCAGCTCTGAGCTCCTGTGAGTGAATCTTTCTTGAGATAAGTTAAGCTTTCTTTTTTTTTATAAAACAGTGCACAGGGATGCACAATGCGTGTAACTTTCACACCGACACCTGTACACTAAGGCCACCAAGCTGCTGTCCGAGAATGTCTCCGCTCCCAGTACCAGCTCAACAGCAACTGCCGCAAAACGAGCCTGCGGCGCAGTCGAAAGCGCTGGGATCAGCTCATTCTTAACGGGGTACCAGGCCACGAGGGCAGTGCTATGAGAACTCGCGCAGAAATCCGAACCCGAGCAGTCGCACCTTCTTCCCCTTCATGCATGCCAGACGTACGCAACTAGTGCAACCCACATCGTACACTACGAAACGGCGCGATGCGGAGGAAATGTGCTCTCCTCGCCAACATTCCACTGGAGACTCGAACCCATGCACTCCCTGACGGCATTTCAAGGGCTGGTCGGATACTCCTATACAAGTTGCGGTGCGGATTCGTCTAATGACAGATGAGCGCCGACGCAATTACAGCGCCAACCACCCACGGAGCTCTGAGGTAGTCGACGGTGGCCCAGATATTCACAACGACCTACCGCCAGCGGTCGCAAAAGCGCACAAATGCCCATTTTCGGCTACAGGCCCAGCCCACCCATACATTAAAGGGGCCCTGCAACACTTTTTGAACATGGCCAGAAAACACTGTCGATCGGTAGTCGAGGCTTCTGTGAACATGAGAGCCAATTATTATAGCACTGCACGCGGCAGGAGATTTACAATTACGTTTCAAATAAAGTTAAATATCAGTCTCTCTTCCCTGGACAAATTACGTCGTCGTGGTCCTGACTGCTTCACCGAGGGAAGGACGTGGCCATTGGCTGATTTGAGCATTCTTGTGTTGCACGGCCGCCACCAAGGAGGTTTAAATAATACTTTTATTTTAACCTCCTTGGCCGCCACGGTGTGGCATTACACAAGCGCGCTCTTAAAAGGACGCTAAAGCACTTAAAAAAAAATGACTTCGGAGCGTGTAAGGACAGTTTCGTCCCTGCTGAATTCGAAAAGCAATGTGAGAGTTGTCAAAAGTGAACGCAAATGGCACTTTTTGGCAAAATACAGAGGCTGTGGCTGCAGGGCTTGAGATGCTGAGCGAACGCGCTGACGTCAACCTCGGTATACCGCGTTATCTGCAACAGCAGCACTGCTGAAGCGTGGCCTCCTCGATTAGCTCCGGCAAAGGCACGTCACGAGTTAGTCACGGAGGCCACGGTTGAAGATACGGGAGACGCTTGTTCACGTTGCGCTCGGCTGTTTATCGTAATTCAGCCGCAGAACTTTCAGCGTCGCTATGCGTACTTGAGGCTTCGTCACATAAAGAGCGCTCCTGCACAGTGGCGTGGCCAGGGGGTGGCACACCGGGCCCGTGCCCCCCCCCCCCCTCCGAATTTTTTCCCCCATGGGATACAGGGCACAAAATGACGCTCGACCACACTTATCTGCCCGGACCCCATGTCGGATCAAGGACGCCAGCCCCAGCGTCCTTGATCCGACATGGGGTCGGCGCGCTCACGTGGGTGGAGCAAGACTAAGTTTTCTTTCGCGTATTCTAAAGCTCCTGCTGCAACAACCGCGGAAAAAATTACGACATCGTCGACAATGTCCTTGCTAACCACGAAGTTTTATAACCCCTTCAGCTTCCCTTTAATCACAGAAAAAGTGCGCCGACATGTTCAAATGAAACAAAAGGAAAAGTGCTCAAGGTCGTAACTTACGTAACTTCTTGCCTTTTTGTCACCCCCCCCCCCCCCAGTCGCCCCGCCACGGTGGTCTAGTGTAAAGCCCCTCCATCGCGTCTACTGCCGCTTTATCATGGAGGGGCTTTAGTCTAGTGGTTATGGCGCTCGACTGCTGACCCGAAGGTCGCGGGATCGGATCTCGGCCGCGGCGGCTGCATTTTCGATGGAGGCGAAAATGCTTGAGGCCCGTGTACTTAGATTTAGGTGCACGTTAAAGAACCCCAGGCGGTCGAAATTTCCGGTGCCCCCCACTACGGCGTCCCTTATAATCATACCGTGGTTTTGGGGCGTTAAACCCCAAATATTATTATTATTATTATTATTATTATTATTATTATTATTATTATTATTATTATTATCAGCCCCCGGTAGATTTGAGCGCGCTAGACGAAAGGAGATAGAAAGCGCTTAAAGCGTGCGACTAATCCCTGTAACTCCGCTCGTACTTGATGGATTCGAAATTTTTTTTGCGGCAATCTACTCGTGGGACAATCAACTTCGATAGTGACATAGTTCGGTAATTAGTACTTGCAAAAAATGTTGCCTCGCTCCTTTACGCCCACCTAACTTTTCGAAAGAGGCGACAACCGCCGCCTATAGCATACCCAAGTTATTTAAAAACGAATTATATTCCGGTATTTATCGTGCTCAAACGACGGTCTGATTATGAGACGCACCGTAGTGAACTCCGTATCAATGTCGACCAGCTTTTGTTCTTTATCGTCTACCTAAATCTAAGTTTCTGAAGTTTAGCCCAAATCTAGGTTTTTGTATTTAGCCAGCACCGAATTCGATCTCGTGACCTTTGCAGCACAACTCCATATAACCGATAAGTGGTTGTATGCGAGGTACCTTTGGTATCACTGCTAGGCCTCTGCCACAGCAGAAATGCTCTCGCACAAACGTCCCCTTTAACCTGACGAACACCATTTAACTTTTATCGAAGGCATGCACGCTCGTCCTTCGCAAGTTTACGTTATCGTCCACGTTGTACGGCACGTCGCAGCTGTGGCATGCCTTTGACTAGTCTCCAAATTAATTAAAAGTTGCCATTGCCCACACGAACTCAGCAGTAGTATTAACGAGGTGGTGAAGCTGAACTGCAATGAAGAAAGACAAAGGGGCAGAAGAAACGAGAGGAAAGGCAAGCGCTCGTCTGTCCTCTATAGAGTCCTTTCTGTCCCTGTGTCTTCATATGCGCTGCCATTCAACAATGCGTTGTACCAACAAGCCCAGACAGAAACATTACTGAACAAACCACAGCAAGCTGTTTCTGATATAACCTTCTATAGCAGACACGCGAAGGCAGAGTAGCAAGAAAACGAGTAGCCGTAACGGTTCGGTCATATCGCCGCCTGTTGAAAACAATAGCGCACCGCTCATTCGTACCGACTTTTTCGCCTAGCTGATACTATTACTGTAAGCTGAGCGAGCTGGTTACTGGAATTTCGAAAGTGGCTACATCGCTAAATAGACGAAACACACGTACAAGTCCTGTGCATTCTGTGATTTATCTTCCTCAGCGCTGTCACAACGTTTCACGGTAACACTGCTCCCAAACACTGTGCGTGCGGTAGCCGCAGCGGGTAAACGAGACGCGTGATCTGCGTCTGCTTCGAGTCATGGTTCAACACATAATAATTGTTGGGGTTTAACGTCCCAAAACTACGATATGATTATGAGAGACGCATGGCTGAACACAAGCTGAGCGCCTCCAAGTGTGCAACTCTACTTATATTCGCAATGCCCATAGACTGTCGCGCCACCGAGCGGAATCGAGGAGCGTCCTCTCGAGGAGGGTTAGTAGACGACAAAATGGCGGCACTATGCAGTCGCTCCCTTGTTCGGCTGTGCTAGGCTCAGTGTTAACGCGTTGGCAAGAAAGGAACACTACGACTTTGCATGTTCCCTGCGTCAGTGAACAAACCGGGCCCTCCGTGACACGAGAAATCTAATTCGTTCTTGCGAGAAGCGAAGTTTTCGTGAAAATACGTGGCAACTCGCGCTTTCAATGCTAGCTCACGGTGTACACATACTATCAGCTTCGCGAGGCTTACTGTAGCCACGTAGGTAAGTTAAATGTTATCGTCTGACATATTCAGTTGAAGCTCATCCTGTTTTACTTATATATATATAATTGGTCAGTGTTTCTTGTAGTGCATGAGTCCCAAACACTGTACGCGGGAGGGAGGTCGCGCGGGCTCGCGATGTGCTCATGTATAACTGAGCGATCTCATGTTGGCGATACATTAAAATAGGGCCTCTATCCTTTGTCAGCAAAGCGCTGTTAGGAATCGTGCGAGCGACGTTTGAATCATTCGAGGACGCGTCTGCTCGACGCTTTTCGTGGAGCGAACGCTTTCCATCCACGCCGTCCTTCGCCAGTGTGTTGGTGGTGTTGGGTTTCATAGCCACCGCTGCGCCGCTTGTTTTTGTACGTTTGTTGATAGGTGGCAGCACACTGCAAGCGATTTGCTTGTTGACCGGTCTGAGAGCAAAACGTTCTCCGTGCCCAGACGTCTCTCTAATTGTAAACGTGGTGACGCGGAGTGGTCGAAGTCGTTCGGCGGAGGAAATTCTTCAGATTGCTTTCAGCAGTGATGTTGAAAGAAACCATCTCGACGACGAGGATTTTTCACTGGACGTAGAAGACTGTGAAAGCACCGAGAGATAGCGACGATGAACCACCAGCTGCTAACTGACGACGAGCGAGTTGCACTTCACGTCCCCTCGTTCGTTAATGTTCTTTCACGCTCGTAACTCGTAAGTCACTTTGGTTGTATTTAATGTATAATATCCTTGAGCGAGATCAAAATAAAAGCATAGTTCCTCTTGTGCATTGCATGTATCACAATTGTGGATATTATGGAGCGCCGCATGCCGCCAACACGCTCGAGCTCGACCAGCGAAGCGAAATGGTTAGAGCGATGGAGCGTGCAGTCACGGCCACAATCCACGCCTCTCGGCGAACTTCTTCGACGTTGCGAAAAGCACACGTGTGCATTCTTTTCGATATTCATGTTTCGATCGTGCTGATCGAACCTGCAACATGCGAGTGAAGTACACACGGCTAGAGTCTCAGCATGGCTGTGACACAAGCGCTACTGAATGGCATGTTAAATGCTTGTGTTCCGTTGAAGACGTAACTCCGCGTTTCCGACTGCGCAAGTAATGACGAAGGGGTATTATCGCAGAACACTTTTATGTTTGCAAGCCATCATCACGCGCAGCAGCGATGGCGCTACTCGCTGGCGGCCTACTACTGCGGCAAATCCGTCAGGCAGGCTCGGTACGTACTACCTCGGAGTGCCGTTCAGCTCATGTCAATTCTAGCTCATACAGGTTTATGTAGCACGCACAGGATTTCGCAAAGCATCGTTATGCACGGTAACGGAGCTGAAATATAACCTTTCACTTCGCAGCAAATAATTAGGTGGCGAGTACTTAGCACTTTCCATGGTTTGGGAAAGTATTTTAGTCTCATATCCATGTCAGCGCAGCTCATAACTTCATGCGGTGAAAGTGGCATGGTCCGTACGTCCGCACGTCCTATCTGTTCCTATGCTAACAATCGGGTTGACCCTCCTCCTGGCGCCATCTTGAAAAGCACGGCGCGCCACCTATAGTTCGTGGGCATTGCGAATATAGCGGCTAGAGTTGCACAAATGTATTCTTGAGGCAAAGCGTAAGTGATTTCGACTTGCACGTCGGCCCTTATTCGGCGCAAGGCTCCGAACAACCCGAAAGAGCGTGAGATGGGCGATTGACACGAATCTTAGCACAACTGGTCATCGTTCAGAACCTTCGATGTCCGCATCTGCTTATACACACATTACCAAAGGAGTAAACTGGGCGTAATATCAAACCCTCGGCTTTTCCTTTATTACAGTCTCGGAGTCGTAATTTATAAGACAAAACGTTAATTCCCACTGCCTGTGACGCCACCGATCATAATGCCACACGCGCTCCTTCCTTTCCACGTTTTATGTTAGCGCGCCCTCACACGCGTTACTACTGCCTTGCGCAAACCGCGCCAGAATGTCTGGGAACGTTCCAGATTATTTTTTGGGCTTGAGCGTGGAAACGCGAACAGCTGAGTCTATTCTGGAACTAACGCGGCCACCAGCGATAAGGCTGGAATGTTCGATGTCGCGTTTATAAATGCCGACGCGCGTTACCGCAGATCAGTTCTATCGACGGCCGACGCTCTGTTCGCCGCTTCAGTGTACAGTGTGTATTGCTGTAGCACGGCCGCTGTTTATCCAGCGGCCGTGGCTGTAGTTTGACTTTCCTTTTCCCGGCCACAAGTTCGGTCAAATAAAGAGTTTCATCTTGGACACGCCGACTGCTGCCTTCGTCGACGTCACGACCCCGTGACAATATGCTGCAGTTGGCTACCAGCAGCAAACCTCTAAAGCAAAAATAAAATAAAATCTGTGCTACTGTCAAGGCAACGAGGTGTAAGGCAAAGCGCATCCTAAACAGGCACAGGGATTCCCTTTCATTAACAGTATACCCGCAGGTCGCGAGATCGAATCCCGGCCGCGACGGCCGCATTTTTGATGGAGGCGAAAATGCTCGAGGCCCGTGAGGTGCCCGTTAAAGAAGCCCGGGTGGTCGAAATTTCCGGAGTCATCGGCGTCCCTCATAATCATATCGTGGTTTCGGGACGTAAAATCCCAATAATATTACTGTCTTTCATTAACCGTGATTTAAAACAGACGTAAAATGTACACATATCTACACGCAATCATCTCAAAAACTGCATGCTATAGCAAAAAAAAAAAAAAGGTCATTCAGGGTGCCTTGGCCTCTCTTCAATATCTTGTATATTGTTTTTAGCAAGTTGTTGAAATTTGACGAACGTGCAAGATGTACTACGTTTACACAAGCAGAGCGGGGCAAGCCCTCTCCGTGCATCCAAATGTGTTGTCAAATAGAAAACAATCGACATCGCCCACCGCCTCGTCCCTCGCGCTTTTTACGCACAGGGCAACGTTGTCGCCCAAGACGTCACGAGACGCGTCGCGCTTCCTCGTCCATGTTTTTCTCTGCTTCTCGTTTTCCTGAAACTGCGTCCTCTCTCTGTGCCTCGGCAGCGCGCTGGAGAGCTGGAAAGAAAGCCTCGCCGGGTCGAAGAAGGGACACGCATGTCACTTCCGGCACGTCTCTGGTTGCTGTAAAGCATGCGGTATACTCTCAAAATATTTCATGCACCTCACAGCCAACCACGGCTATTACCCAACTCACACGGAAAGCTTTAAATGCGGTTATGCTTAACCGTGGTTTACAGGGTTAACTGCAGTTAACGCTAACGGGGTTACCGTTCGCCAGTGCTTCACCGCCTCCGTTAGCTCAGTTGAGAAAGCCGACGAAATTAGAGGCTGATAGCTCGTATTAGAAGCTGCAGCGTTTTCTTCCGGCGAACGTTCGCGGTTAAGGCTACAGGAATCGAGAAAATTTACGAAGCAATTATTTCGTAAGAAATATTTGCTTTGCGAAATCTGCATTGTGATCCGGCCAAGAACGCATCAACACTTCGATGAATCGGAGGAAAGGATCAAAATACGAAATCGGCGCCGATCAGTCCCAGTGGAATCACGCGCTGCCCGGCTTCAAAGGTGCCGTGTGAATTGCGAACCGTGCGTGTTCCCAAGGGATCGCGTATCGTACTACATCCATGCATCATCGATCAGATGCCGCTGCAAAGGGGCCGCCCCGGCATTACTCGCCACCTCGACCTCATCAAAGCCGCGAGCTCTGTCGGCGCGAGTTGACAGCGAGTTTCGGAGATAATGGCACCATATAACTTAACGTTAATTTGACGGCTGAAACGGTGGTTGGTCACCCATGCGGTGGGACAACGGCCACTTTCGCGGAGGTGACGTCTGTCAGGCGATGCGCGTGTGAATTCTGCGCATGTTTGTTGGCCATGTTCACACACACCGCAGCTTCTAATCGACAAGCCTTCACGGACCTGAAGAGGCACTCCAACCGACATGCGCATAAGAATACTGGAAACCTTCGCAAAAGTTCCCTTTTAATTACGCTTACGAGGGCATCGCTAATTAGCTTGTTTTCGCCGCTAACTTTCCCGGCCCGCATTAATAAAAACGTCGTAGGCCAGAATGTTCTCGAATATGCATCCGTAGTCTGGTTTCCTTATAAACACTGTGAAATAAGCTTGCTAGATAACATTCAGCGAAAATATATCCGTTTCATTTTTAATAACTATAGCCGCAACTTCTCCCCCCCGACCACTGCCCTTCAATCATTAAACATTCCATCACAACTCTCGCGATACCAAAACGAAGCTTTAAAATTTTTATACGGAATTATTAACTCCTCCTCCGGCCTTTGTGACGGTAACATCATCACATTCACTGATGAAAGTTGTGCCCGCAGTTCCCACGCTTTGAACGTGACACCTTTCTTTGCTCGTACTAATACCTTTAAATCGTTTTTTTCCGCGTGCAATAGAACTGTGGAATTCCCTGCCTGGTAACATTCGCTCCTTACCACTAAAAGACTTCATAGTTGCAGCCGATGAACATCTTACTAACGTGTAATCAACTTCATTTTCATTTTTGCTTTGTTACGTGTGTGCTTGCTTGACAATTTGTATTATTTGTTTGCATTATTTCTTTGTATTTTTTTCTCTGTTGCCTAGTATTATATAACGTCCCATTCCTACTATAGCCCTGAATAGGGCTGCAGTATGTATAAATAAATAAAATAAATAAATTGTTAGTAAACTGAAATTTTCATTCAGTGATGGTGTTGGACATAAGCAACGGCTGCTGACCAATGACAATGAGCACCGACGAAAGAAAAGCTTTGTGAATTCAGCCATACGGAAATGCCGACGGAGACGCGTAATTATTTTACTATCGGTTGGGTCGACGGTCTCTCGGCAAAACTGCTGCCAGATGGCAAGGTTCTTCTGCTGGCGGAGTTAAGCAACAGTTTTTTTTTTTTTGTTCCTGTAACAAACAGAGAAAGAAATCATGTTTATATACATACATGTCATTAAGAAATGTGTATTTACTAAGTAAATAAAACTATCTACAAACTGTCAGGCTAGACTCCCGTTTCTTCCCGTACTTTGACGACTTCGGATGACCGATGACTGCAGGTGTCATTCCTTTTAACGGCGGAGCTGTTTATGTCAGCCGCTGGTGGTCATCCGCGAACAGAAAACTATCACCATCATCATGACCCGGCAGGCGCTATTTTCGTCCTCCTCCTCTCCATCTTCTGCTTCGTTCACAGAACACGAGCGCCGATTTGTGCGCCGCACGATCCTGATAAACCTGATGGGTGAGAGAACGAGTACAGAGAGAGAGACAGAAAGAGAAAGAAAAATTCTTGGCGAAAAAAGAATCTCTTGACGAGGCGGGATTCGAACCCGCGCACCCACGATCAGAAGGGGAGCAGCGTAACCACTAGGCTATTCAGGCACACTAGCAGAGCAAAACATAGGG